>NW_008710950.1:4003329-4194079 GCF_000327385.1 Lottia gigantea | reverse complement strand
TCCTTTATTATAATTCTTACTACAAAGGACATATGATAGCAGTTGGAAATATTCGATTTTCCAAAATTCGTTCGATACCTTTTTTCGAAAAGTTAATCGAAAAATGCTATTTCGGTTGCTTTTTGACGGATCATTTGAAATTTTTATGACGTAGACCGTCGGTATGGGCAAATAATTCTGCATAGTCAAAAAATGTTCATCACTTCCGGTTTCGATATTAGTAATTTCGGTGGCATCACTTCCGGTGAAATTGAGTTATGTCAGAAATGACATATGCATAAGCTTAGTGTCACTAATACAAGGTGTTACAACTAAAAAAATCCGTACCGGAAGTAACATATAGGTCGCCATATTGGTTTGCCTCAATATGCAAAATTTGCTATTTTGGAGCTATTTATCATCCGATTTTGGTGTTAAATGATGGAATTAACGTTTATCTAAAACTTGTTGAGGACAGAATTTTGATTTTCGGTTTTGCCTTTTTTGTACGACCGGATATTTTTTTTCAAAGTTTGAAGGCGTATATCTCATGACCTTGACCTTTGGTGACCTACATATTTACTATGCTGATAATTTGTGACCTTGTCTATCTGATGACCTTTTGACCTTTGGGGTCAGACAACTATTTTCGATTTTATAGGGGTTTAAAAATGGTCCATTTTGAACCTTTGCAGTGCTGTATCTCGTAGCCTAAGTGATATAGCAATAATTCTTTCGATTTCACAATGCTGAGATTCTGAGATTTCCAGTGATATACAACATGTCTATGTAAAAATCTATTCGTTTAACATTGTGGTACCAAATTTAAGTTGGTTAATGAGATGTCAGTATAAATAAAATTCCTGAGTTTGACATGTCCGTTAAAACACCATTCTCCCCAATTTCTATCAGAAAGTTCGTCAACTCCAGGCACTTTTAGATATTTGCATTTAGAGATGCAGAAAAGTATTTACATCAATGTAATTGCAATAGACCAACTTCGTATGTACCTGAATGTCGTAACACGCCCTGCATCAGTACTGTTATTAGTACAGTTCTAGTTGGTATTGATTTTTAAAAATTTGGTGGAATTTTGGTAGAACGAACGCCCTGCATTGTTTTCTAACTGTTTATTTGCAGGGCGTTCGTAAAAAAGAACGCCCTGCACTGTTTATTTATTTTTTTTTTTTTCTTCATCCCGGGAGCTTAGTTCTCGGAAACGGCAACGGGTACGGCAAAACGGATTTCACCATGTTTTCTAACCTGTGGAGAATTGTGGAATGGATGTAAAACGAAAATTTTCTGAGCAACATGAAGCGACGTTAGCAACAAACAGAAAATCGCCTCTAGAGGGCATGTTTATCAACCGATTTTGATCTGGTTTCTTTCATTGTATTTCTTGTAACAAAGGGCAAATGATAGCAGTTAAAAATTTTCGATTTTCGAAAATTCGTTGCATACTTTTTTTTGCCGAAATTAATCGAAAAATACTATTTCGGTTGTTATTTAGCGGATTGACTTGAAACTTACATGGTGTAGACCGCCAGCAAAGTGGAATAAAAGCACACATTCAAAATTTTTTCATTACTTTCGGTTTCGATGTTAGTACTTCCGGTGGCGTCACTTCCGGTGGGATAGATTTATGTCAAAAGTAACATATGCATTATATTACCAGCCTTAATACAAACCTTTTAAACTAAAAAAAATCGTACCGGAAGTAACATGTTTGTCGCCATATTGGTTTGCCTCATTTTTGCCCAAATTGATTCCCAGAATTCATTTTTAATCCGATTTGCGTAACGTTTGTGTCAAACGATCGGTTTAATGTTTGTCTACAAATGATAGAAAGCATAATTTTGATTTTTGGTTTTGCCTTTTTTGTATGACCGGATTGTTTTTTTCAAAGTTTGAAGTCGTATATCTCATGACCTTGACCTTTGATGATCTTCATATTTACTGTCCTGATAATTTGTGACCTTGTCTATCTGATGACCTTTTGACCTTTGGGGTCAGATACCTATTTCCGATTTTACAGGGGTCTAAATATGGACCATTTTGAGCCTTTAAAGTGCTATATATAGATCCCTAATAGAGATATGGCAATAATTCTTTCGATTTTGTAATGTAGAGATTCTCACCTTTCCATAGATATATAACATGCATACCGTACATGCAAATTCAAAACTCCATTCACTTAACATGGGGTTATTATTAGATAAATCGGCTAATTAGATTAACCTGGCTGTCAACCCCAACAGAAATCAAATTTTAAGTTGTTTTAAAGATACCCTCCCTTTTATATTTCTTGAAAATGGTCTTTGTCCAGTTATGGTATAAAATTAAGCTCTCGGGTTGATTGAATCATGTCATATTCTAGTTTAAGCTCACGGCAGCATATTGAAGGTATACCTCCACTTAATTTACCAACTTTCTCATTTCTTATCCGATTTTCATCAAACTTGGTATGTATGTGTATAATTAAATTCTAAATTTGATGGAATTATCGAATTTGCGTAGTGCGCATGCGCATTGCCAACTTTCTTATTTATTATCCGATTTTCATCAAACTTGGTATGTATGTTTATAATCAAATTCTAAATTTGATGGAATTATCAAATTTGCGTAGTGCGCATGCGCATTACCAACTGTCTTATTTCTTATCCGAATTTCACCAATATACTTAGCGTGTCGCTATTGTTTAAATGTAAAATGACGCATCTTCACCCTACCAATGACGTAGGACTTTAACCGTTCATTACGTCTTTCGAATACCTGCTATTGTTCTAAATCTATTTTGAACATAATTTTTGTTTTGTTGATAACTTTATACTAATGTCTAAAAGATAGCAATTTAAGAAATTTCAAATTTTGACTTTTGTCGCTGACTTTTGGAGATTTTATTTAAAGCATTTTTTAAACTTCCCAAATTTTATTGCGATCGATCTGACAATTTACATGTAGATAAACATTTTGATTGCGAACAAAAATATGCTTTCAAAATTTAGATATCACTTCCGGTTTTGACGTCATTCGCCTCCAAACTTCAAATTTCAACTTTTGTAGATATTTGAAAAATTCTTTTTGCAATTAGTTATAATTGTCCCCGTAAAGATTTTGGAATGACAAAATTTGACCCGGATGTATTGTGTAAGACGCCATTTTGATATGACTCACTTTTATAAAACTCAAAATGGGGCCTCAGGGTAAAATTGGATGTGCGTAAATTTGATGTTTATGTAAACTGCAATCGATTGCTAACAAAACATGGG
Organism: Lottia gigantea; assembly: GCF_000327385.1. Lineage (NCBI taxonomy): Eukaryota > Metazoa > Mollusca > Gastropoda > Lottiidae > Lottia > Lottia gigantea. The sequence continues at coordinate 4,190,831 of NW_008710950.1, read as the reverse complement.
AAGCCGATTTTTGAATTTTGGCTTTGTATTTTTTTTATTTCCGGTTTTATGTTTTCAGTAATTGTCAAAACTATTAAGTCTTATACCTAGTGACTTTGACCTTTGGTGACCTTGTGACCTGAACAAAAGTTGTTGCCTCTTACGAAATTTATCCGATTATATCTCCACTTTTGTTGTGCATCGTTAACTTCCGGTTCTACAGCCATTGGAAAATCGCGATTTTTAACTTTGAAGAGCTCTGTCACGTGACCTAATTAACATACGACAAAAATTCTTATATATTCTTTGAGTGCATAAAATTTCCTTTTGGTGATATATCACAATTGACATTTTGATCAAAATTGTGCGTTTTAAAAATTGAAAATTTTGTACCGACTTCTATAGTAACTGTGCGTAAATTCACGGTGTCTATAATCTACCGATAGTCACCGTTGCCTTAAAAAAACTTTTAACCACGAACATGTCATGATCTAATGATTGTAAACACTTGAAATTTTGAACATTATTTAACAATGTACACATCATCACAGACAAATTGAAATTTTTGAAGTAGGCGTGGCACATCCGGTGTGCATTTACCGTTACCTGAAATATTTGCATTTGTTACAACTCGCATAGTTTGCAATTTTCACCCTAAAAATTTTGCATGAAAATAGATCACTACTTAGGACAATTTGTGATAAGATTACAGTTGTTTACGTTCTTCACTTTAAAAAAGGGAATAGGTTTAACAATTTTGTAAAATTTTCATTTTTGATTTTTAACATAAATGACATGGTCAAAGGTCATTGACTAAGGATGACCATTCTTACCTTGATCTTTGATGTCCGATATATACTACCGGTTTTGCAGACGTCCAAAACAGCAATTTTCGAAACTTCAAAGGCTCATATTACTTTTATTTGACATTTGTTGACATTTTGACCTGAACAAAAGTTGTTGTCCATTACGAGATATATCCGATAATATCTTCACTTTTGTTGTGCATCGTTAACTTCCGGTTCTACAGCCAATTAAAAATCGCGATTTTCTAACTTTGAAGAGCTCTGTCACGTGACCTAATTAACATACGACAAAAATTCTTATATATTCTTTGAGTGCATGAAATCTCCTTTTTGGTGATATATCACACTTGATATTTTGATCAAAATTGCGCGTTTTAAAAATTAATAATTTTGTATTGACTTCTATAGTAACTATGCGTAAATTCACGGTGTCTATAATCTACCGACAGTCACCGTTGCCTTAAAAAAAACTTTTAACTACGAATATCTCATGATCTAGTAATTGTAAACTCTTGCAATTTTGAACAATATTTAACAATGTACACCTCATCACAGGCAAATTAAAAATTTTGAAGTGGGAGTGGCACATCCGGTGGGCATTTACCTTTACCTGAAATATTTGCAATTGTCATAACTCGCAAAGTTTGCAATTGTCATCCTAGAAATTTTGCATGAAAGTAGATCACTACTTATGACAATTTGTGATAAGATTACAGTTGTATGCGTTGTACGCAAAATTAAAACACTATTGGGACAATAATTGATAGAGTTACATTTTGTTTATGCCTTTTACTTTAAAAAAGGGAATAGGTTTTACAATTTATAAAATTTTGATATTTTGGCCATTTACATGCATGACCTTGGTCTTTAGAAGGTCAAAGTTTATTGATCTCTATGACCATTCATACTTTATCTTTGATGTTCGACATATATTTTCGCCTTTACAGACGTCCCAAAACATGAATTTTCAACACTGTTAAGGCTTATATCTCTTTTATTTGACCTTTGTTGACCTCCTGACCGTAACACAAGTTATTGTATCTGACAAGACCTTTCCAAAAATATTTCCATTTTTGTTGTGCGATTTGTTCTTTTAACTTTACAGCTATTTGAAAATTCGACTTTTTACTACCGAATGTTAACACCTTTTAGTACCGAACGGTATCAAATCCATCCGTCTTTTCACTACCGAACGTTAAACGGTTTAAACGATTTTTTTTTACTTTTAAATGTTTACATGCTTTTCTTTCCGGTAAGAAATCTCATTGTGAATTTAAAAATGCAACGTGTTATCGATGTATCAGGTTGGATGCGCACTGCTTCGGTGCCGTTATAACGGTTCTAGTTGCAGGGCGTTCCTAAGCGAACGCCCTGCTTTGTTTTCGTAACGATTATTTTTTTTTTCGTCAGCTAGGGAGCTTATTTCTCGGAACCAGAAATAGGTACGACAAAACGGACTTCATGACGTTTTCTAACTCGTGGCTATTCACGTATTAAATGTAAAACGAAAATGTTCTGCGCAACCGGAAGTGAGATAGCAAAAAACCGGAATGGACTGTAGAGGGCGTATTTATCGTTCGATTTTTCTCGGGTTTCCTTTATTATAATTCTTAGTACGAAGGACATATGATAGCAGTTGAAAATATTCGATTTTCCAAAATTCGTTCGATACCTTTTTTTTGTCGAAATTAATCGAAACATGCTATTTCGGTTGCTTTTTGACGGATCATTTGAAATTTTTAAGACGTAGACCGTCGGTATGGGCAAATAATTCTGCATAGTCAAAAAATGTTCATCACTTCCGGTTTCGATATTAGTACTTCCGGTGGCATCACTTCCGTTTAAATTGAGTTATGTCAGAAATGACATATGCATAAGCTTAGTGTCACTAATACAAAGTGTTACAACTAAAAAAATTCGTACCGGAAGTAACATATAGGTCGCCATATTGGTTTGCCTCAATATGCAAAACTTGCTATTTTGGAGCTATTTATTATCCGATTTGAACAATTTTGGTGTTAAATGATAGAATTAACGTTTATCTAAAACTTGTTGAGGACAGAATTTTGATTTTCGGTTTTGCCTTTTTTGTACGACCGGATATTTTTTTTCAAAGTTTGAAGGCGTATATCTCATGACCTTGACCTTTGGTGACCTTCATATTTACTATGATGATAAATTGTGACCTTGAATATCTGATGACCTTTTGACCTTTGGGGTCAGACAACCATTTTCGATTTTATAGGGGTTTAAAAATGATCCATTTTGAACCTTTGCAGTGCTGTATCTCGTAGCCTAATAGTGATATAGCAATAATTCTTTCGAATTCATAATGCTGAGATTCTGAGCTTAACAGTGATATACAACATGTCTATGTAACATGCATATTTGAAAATTACATTCGTTTAACATTGTGGTATCAAATTTAAGTTGGTTAATGAGATGTCAGTATAGATAAAATTCCTGAGTTTGACATGTCCGTTAAAGTACCATTCTCCCCAATTTCTATCAGAAAGTTCGTCAACTCCAGGCACTTTTGGATATTTGCATTTAGAGATGCAGAAAAGTACTTACATCAATGTAATTGCAATAGACCAACTTCGTATGTACCCGAATGTCGTAACACGCCCTGCATCAGTACTGTTATTAGTACAGTTCTAGTTGGTATTGATTTTTAAAAATTTGGTGGAATTTCTCCACATAAATAACTGGCATATATATATTTAATTAAATTCAAACTAATACAATTTCTTTAATATGAGAAAATTCATACTTTAGTCACTATAGACTGTTAGACTTGCCTGGCAAGCTATCTTTAAAGTATAGTACTATATATATTTAGATCATCCGTTCTTGGGGATGTATATCTAATATACTAACCTCTTTTTAAAATGACGTACGCGAAGGAGACTTTGTAGTTGACGTTATGATTATGTATATTGAAGTGATCTCGAATGCGTTTTTTTTTTTCGTATTTTCGATGAATGGTTTTTGTGTTATTGCCTTTGACTTACAAATTACGTAACAAAAATTACTTTTGAATGTGATAAGAGTCCAAAGCTTCGCCCGACTTTATTAATAAACTTGATATTCTAATGCATATTGATGACATCTGAGATATCGATTTTCACGAATTATCTATGAACGATTTTTAGCTATCGCTTTTAGCAAAATACATCAACACTGGGTTGTGAATCTAATGGAGATATTTTTGATGAATATTTTTTTGTTTTATTACCAAATTGTCGAGGCTTATATACATCTCGGAATGTATTATAGATTCATATTGATAATAAGAATTGGTAATAACGAACCGATATTTCTTTTCGTCGTTTCAGGTTTTTCTTTGACTACATTTATTTTGGTAACTTGTTACATCTGGAAACCAACGAAAGACGATGCCATTTTGTTATTGCTTTTTATAGCATTATGGGGTGTTACAGATGGTGTCATGCAATCACAGATACAAGGTGGGTATGCTTAGTATGATATGAAATAGAGAGATATATTTTAATCCAAAATTGGCAATAATCTTGCTGAAGCACTCGATTCCAACCAAGTCCTCAGTGGTGTAAATTACCAATCAGAAGGCAGTTTTTTCACTGTCAATATCCACAAAGTAATATTTATATTGGTACTGTTCAAGATATCTCCAAATTGTACTTCAACAATATGAAGACTTTCTCTGTTTGGAATCTCACCACAGTATAAATAGTGTTGGACTATTCAAAGACTTGAAAGGAGACAGAATTTGTATGGATGAGGTTAAATAGGATTTTATGACCTTTCCTTGAATGTAGTTATACCTTATTTTTCGTGTGTATGAAAAGACGAGCAAGCTTCAAGCATTGTCTGTCCAAGCAATAGAATCTAAAGGGTTCAAAGTTCTAGGGTAGATTGGTAGACCTAAACCAATGAACCAATGATAACTTTGTAGACTGAACAATCTAGAGAATAGGTATGTTCGTCCCATGGCTATAAAACGAAGTTAGAAATAATCTGGTTTGCCCATGTCAATCATTATCCCTGTAGGAAAGGACAGCTAATGTGCCATTGACAAAAGATTCATGTGTACATTCCCAGTAAGAAAGGCAATAAAAGAAAGGATTTCGCGGTTTTCTATCAAGACTTAAGATAGATTCCTTTTGAGACGAGGTAATCCTTTTCTTGATCAATAGATAGTAATAAGAATAGCTTCTGGGAGATTTCATTTCTCTTAAATTACTGGTTCCAGTGTAAATATTGTTAATTTATAGTGACATCGTATTACATTACATCAGGATCTCTTGACGCTTGTAATTATCAATAGAATAACTGACTATAATGTCTATATTAACCTTTATTCCCTTGGATATCAAAAACCATCCTACATAGCTTTTCACAGATAACATTTTTATCGTATTAAATTGCTATGATAAAGAAGGCAGCTCGTGGGTATTGTCGAGTATAAAATCTGATATTTTATCTGGAATCGGTCTGTTTTATATTAGAAATACATTTTATAACGATAATACTTCTATGAGTCACGTTTTGTGTAGCTCATGTGGTTGGGTATTATTTTTTTATATGACATGACATCTTTCATGACCAGACATGTTTGTTACGAAAATGCCAATAAATATCAAAAATTATCAAAAGATGCCATGGCTCAATTCAACGAGCTTTTATTATACTGACTTGCGTAATACGGCCTCCAAAGCAACTAGCTCGTTCCTCCAATTCCACCTTCCGATACATAGTATGACATTTTGTCACAGGAGACTATGTAGATAAAATCTACCCAGAATAGATGGAAATTAAAGACAGCACTGATTCTAAGACTAAAGTGTGCTACTTGGCGTTGCTTCTCAAGTTGTCAACAACCACGATTTCTGTCAGACTTTAATATAACAAACTTTGATTTTCCCATAGTAAATTTTCCATTCATGTGCAGTAACATATTAAAAGATTATGGAGTATACATTTCACACAACTCATCCGCCATGCTAGGGCTTATACTATTTATGAGGACTTCCTACCTTGGGGTAGTATTAACTTTGAAACTCCATACAGCATAGCATCGTGATATAATGCTACATCTTATTATATATTCTTCATATCATACACTCAAATAAACTATACGTTTTTATTTTCAGCTGCCTTGTCGGCTTATTTTGGACGCCACAAATCAACAGCAATGGCAGGTTACAGAATATTTCAAGGATTTGGATTAGAAGCCAGTTTTCTGTTGTCGTTATTAGTTCGTGATCTTCACATATCATTATATATGGCTATGTCTTTACATATCTTATCGTGTTTAGGTTTAGTGTGGATAGCTCGTTCTAAACGTGCTGCTCGACCATTACCAGGAGCTGTGACCACAGAGCTTCAATCTTCATCATCATCCATCATCACACAACCAGCACCTTACCCTGACGTACCGTTAGAAGAACATGCGTGATTAATTGAATTTTGTTTTAATATTATTATATGGTTCAAGTGGTTGCGAAAATGCTCAAAGAAAGACATTCTGCTTAATTGTCGGTTGGTTCTATTGTTCTTTGTTGGTATATGTCTTGTATACCAATTACTGATTGTAAGCCATTCCAGTGCTTTATTACACAACTTCTATATTGTTTTTAACCTTAATTGAGAATTGTGATTGTTTTCCTTTGGGAACTGTCATAGATTACCAAAGTACAGATGTTGGTAAATGTCAGATCTGTAATTACATGTATATTGTATTTTGTTTCTGGTGTAAAAATGAATTTCATAAATATTACCTTTATTACATGTTTTAGCTTCTTTAAAAATGGGAAAAAAGACTTCCATTTAACTAAGAGAGAGTTCTATGTAAGATAAATATAACAATCAAACAATGGTGTGCCAAGTTGACAGACACAGTTGCATAGCGGTATCAGATGTTTCGGAAGAGTGAGCAAACAGAATGTGCAATTCTATATAAACTTCGGATTTGGACATAAGCTCTAAACATAAAGGTCCTCTATATGGTTACAAGAATATAATAACCTTACGGAAAGGTGCAAGAAATCTCATAAGGTTCATTTATAATCCAAAATCAGGATAACAAAAAGCTAAAATAAATCCAAACGTAACGTATCAGAGTGCTGTAAGCTACTTTACAGAAAAGTATCATATAACAGAATACTGTACAGATCTTGATTACAAAGCAGAATACTGTACAAATCTAAACACGTGACCTAATAAACAGAATACTGTACAGATCTAAACGTGTAACATATAACAAATACTGTGAAGATCTAAACGCGTGACATATAAGAGTATACTGTACAGATGTAAACACGTGACACATAACAAAATACTGTTCAGATGTAAACGCATGATATATAACTAAATGCTGTACAGATCTAAAAGCGTGACATTTAACAGAATACTGTACATATCCAAACGCGCTACATATAACAGAATACTGCACAGATCCAAACGTGCTACATTTAACAGAATACTGTACAGATCCAAACGCACTACATGTACCAAAATACTGTCTAAACGCATGACATATAACATAATACTGTACAGATCTTAAGTCGTGTAATATAACAGTATACTGTACAGAAATAAACGCGCGACATATAACAAAATTCTGTGCAGATCTAAACGCGTGACATATAAGCGTATACTGTACAGATGAAAACACGTGACTTATAACAAAATACTGTGCAGATCTAAACGCGCTACATATAACAAAATACTGTACGGATCAAAATACATGACATAATAAACAGAATACTGTTAAAATTTAAACACGTGATATAACATATTACTGTACAGATCTAAACACATCACATATAACATAATACTGTACAGATCTAAACACATCACATATAACATAATACTGTACAGATCTAAACACATCACATATAACATAATACTATACAGATCTAAAAGCATGACATAGAAAAGAATACTGAGCAGATCTAAACACGTGACATATAAGAAAATATTGTACAGATCTAAACACATAACATATAACATAATACTGTACAGATCGTCAATATACCAGAAGGGAAGAGCAGAGTCAGTTTGTAAAAAATTGTTTTGAGGGAGAGTCGTGGGATTTGCTTCATTTCGATAACTCTTTGTAGGGTCTAGAAGTATCAATGAAAACAATTTGATGGTAATAACAACCTGGAAACCGGAAAGACTTTATTTTTTAATTGTAAAGGCACACAATTGCACAACATTTTAAAATAAAAAAAAAAGTTTAGATTAAGCTAATATGTAGACAAAGTCCTTTATTTTGTGATGTCAGTGTAAAACTAAACGAGCTTCTACATTGAAAGTTACGGTGGAAGGTCTACTATGATGAAAACTTGTATCAGTAATGAATAATAAAAGATGTCTTACATTCAACTCTTGACAAGTGAACATCTTCAATAAAACTAATTTTCTTTCGTGTTTTTCTCTCTAGTTAGACGACAAGATCTGCTAATGGGCAAAAATAGTAATCTTAGACTGTTCCTATACCTAATTAATGGAACTGGGCCATCATTTGATGAGTGGTATCGATTACCAATAGGCCTAAATATTAGTACTTTTGTTACTGTAGTATTACGTCAGAATTAGATACAAGTCCAGTGGGGGATTCAAACAGATAGATTTTATTCTGAATAATTACCTGCCAATCGACAAATAATTCATAACTTTGTCAGTTTGTAAGCTGTATGTAATATGTCAAATCGGAAAATACCACAGACGAAAATCACAGTACTGTTTCTGAGGCTAGACATCCTATTGATCTTCTATTGACAGAACAACTTTAAAGGAACATTGTCTTCTATCCATTTGTAAACATTTGTTCTTTACCTATAGTCCATTTAGACTTTGATGTCGTGAAAACATTTAACGTAGATAATCTGTCATTAAATCTCAAAAATTTTAACTGGAAAGGGTCTTCCAAAAAAAATATTCAACGATGATTTCATAAAATACGGTTCATATTGTGTGTGGAAAGAATAAAAAGTATTAGATAATACTATATTAAATTGGTATTTCTTGATTATTGTCCAAGGTAAACCATTGACCAAGCTGTCCGATTTGCTATGCACTAAATGATAGCTGTAGTCCCCTTCATACCATCTCCCTTATTGTTCAAATTAACCAAACTTGCTTCCGTATTCACAATCGCATCAATCTTCAATTGTTCAAGTATGAGATCTTAGCTCAACCAGAATATGAACTAAAACCCAAATGAAAACAATAAAGTATTATAAGATATAGACGTTGCCTTATCTTGTATGGCATTCATATCCAGTCATTATCTACTTATAAACAAACAAAAATATCAGTGGCTCAACTAGATGAATTGGGATCCATGGATTTAAGTAAGTTTGGGCTCCTCCCTCGGGAAATTTTTGCGTATCTGCATTCTTAGGTCCCTCTTAATTTAAAGAAAGATTTAAAGATTTTTGGTCTGTATTTAATGCATTTCGCTCATTTATATTGCTGGGTGCTTCTAACCAGTCATTTTTTTCAAATAAGGACATGGTTCTGAACCATTTAACATTGTGTGTTAACCTTTTGAATACTTCATTTTTTCTGCGATGGGGGTACTTGGACTTGTTTCCTATGGTCGTATACTATGGTAATATTCGACCTACAAGTTGTCTGAAGAAAATATGAATCAAGTTATATTTTACCATATTTGTGTTCGAAAGTAGTAGAAAATGTTCCTTTAAAGTGCCATGTGTCAATTAATACTCTCCAGTATTGATTACGAGATACTTGGTGCATCGACTTTTAGTTTAAAAGATGGGAGATAGAGCTATTTAATATTATCTAAGATATGAATATATATAGCCTACAGAAAATTACAGGCTTTTGATTTCTTTCAGTCCACTTTGAAGGAGTACACATACCCTGTAAAATACAAATAATGGCGTTTTGATATCGAAGTAAAACGGGTTTTTAAGTTAATGATTGTAAAATTTCACTATATTTCGTTAAATCGATATCACTTTATGAACACGTGTTCGCATTAACCATTTGATTAATCTGTAGCAAAGTTGAAATGACCTTGCTACTTAAAGCATCGTCGTGTGGATTATTGTTGTCAGAAAGGCTCTAATTCTTCACTGAACTATAATTTGAAGAAAATAAGTTTTAATTATGACCATATCAAATCGTCAGATTTGACGCAAACATAAGGTGTAGTCAGTGGCTATAATGCTTCTTGGAATACACCTTTTATTCGCGTCCCAAAATCCCAGTGATGGAGAGGGGAGGAATATGATTGGCTAACAGTTGCATCAAACAGATGGATGTTCAAGAGGCCCGTTATAAACCCTAAATTAAAGATAAAAGCTAATAAAAAAAAATGGAACAAAAGTTCTAGATTCTACATTCTGAATTGTGTAGGCTGCATCTACTGGTGTTTATAGGGTATGCTAACATTCTAGATCGTGTTGACTGAAGATGGTTAAAGAGCCCACTAACATTTCAGATCCTGTTGACTAAAAATGGTTAAAGAACATATTAACATTCCAGATCGTGTTGGCTGAAGATTGTTAAAGAACACACTAACATTCTAGATCGTGTTGGCTGAAGATGGTTAAAGAACACACTAACATTCTAGATCGTGTTGGCTGAAGATGGTTAAAGAACACATCAACATTCTAGATCGTGTTGGCTGAAGATGGTTAAAGAGCACACTAACATTTCAGATCTTGTTGACTAAAAATGGTTAAAGAACACATTAACATTCCAGATCGTGTTGGCTGAAGATTGTTAAAGAAGACACTAACATTCTAGATCGTGTTGGCTGAAGATTGTTAAAGAAGACACTAACATTCTAGATCGTGTTGGCTGAAGATGGTTAAAGAACACGCCAACATTCTAGATCGTGTTGGCTGAAAATGGTTAAAGAACACACTAACATTCCAGATCTTGTTGGCTGAAGATGGTTAAAGAACACATTAACATTCTAGATCGTGTTGGCTGAAAATGGTTAAAGAACACACTAACATTCCAGGTCGGGTTGACTGAAAATGGATAAAGAACATGACTGAAAATGGATAAAGAACACACTAACATTTCAGATCGTGTTGGATGAAAATGGTTAAAGAACACACTAACATTCTAGATCGTGGTGACTGAAGATGGTTAAAGGACAAGCTTATATTCTAGATCGTGTTGGTTGAAGTTCTGAACAATTAAACATAAATTCCACATCGTGTTTGCAGAAATGATTGAAAACAGAAGCTTTTTATATATAATCATATATCGTAATGGTTTTAGTTTTAAAAAAAATCTAAATCACAGAAGTTAATGAAATGATAGAAATTTTTTATCTAGATCATGTTTAAAGATAAAATCTTTGGAAAAAACAGAACATAATATAATGAAGTACAATGTATTACTTAACAGAAAAAATTCATTTTTTCTACACTTGAAATGCTTCATGAAAGGATCATGTAACAGAACAATTATGACAAAGTTTGCCAATTCAATAGAAGAATGCGGAAGAGAAAACAAAATTGATGATTTGTGATAATGATTTCATAATGAGGAAAAAAATCTCTCATCAATTACGATGACATTTGTGATTTTAAAGATTTTAACATTTAAAGGACGATGGTGTGCAGCTTTTTTGAAAAAAAAAATCAGCACTATCTTTTCGCAATCTCAAATCTTAAGAGAATTTACCGGAATTTGTGACGTCACTATCCCTGAGAGTTACAAGTATAGATATACAAGTCACAAACCTTTGCTTTACATTTTATACAAGGATAAGTTACAAATGAACTTTCAATTGAAGTGGAGACATCCAAGTGTTGAAATGTCTTCCAAGTAGAGTTCGTCATATGAAGTCGCTTTGGAAGTGATCGACCTGATTTCACAGAAATGATGCCAACCCTGGGCTATATTGGAACATGTTGATTAATAATATAATATCTCCTTGTCGTAAGATAAAAATTATTATATCAACTAATATCTGCATTTCACTGAAATTTAAATCAAGTGTGTGCTCTCCTTAATAACTTTGCGTCTTTGAATCATTATTACCCTACCCATTGCTCTTTGTTCTTGATCAAATTTAGAGTCTACGCCGGGTAGCAAGGTTTACTATACACAAATATTAAAAATACATGAGACAGAAAGTAGATAACTGGTCAAGCAAAGTAATATATGCCCACTGACAACTTTGATTATAAATAGTGCCGTAGCAATCACCAGTATAAAATATTCAACCTACAGTCATACACTTCTTTTTAACGTTTTGAGGTGATACTAGACAATATTGAAAGTGTTTTCAAGAACGAAGTCATAACTCATAAAAAGTATTTTTTTGATTTTTTTATTTTCAATAGGGTTCATCCTTGTGTAATAATAAACAATTTCACAAAATCTCATCAAAATCTGTTGAGAATTGTGCTTTCTAGATTATTTATAGGTTAAACATTGAACGCGTTTCCGCGAACAAGGGCAGCAATAACTCATATTAATACTGCTGGAGTCCATCCTTGAGCGATTAAAAGCATTCACACTAAGTTTCATCAAAATTAAAAGCTAAAAATTTAACGCGGTTTCAAGAACAGGGGCAATAACTCATACTACATATTTTTCGATTTTCTGATTTTCAATGGGGTTCATCTTTGTGTGACAACAAACACTCACACCAAGTTTCGTCAAAATCTGTCAATAGTTGAAACTTCTAGAGCGTTTACAAGCTAGAAATTGAACATGTTTTCAAGAACAGGGGCAATAACTCTTACTAATTATTTTTCGATTCTTCTGATATTTGATAGGTTTGATCCTTGGGTGATTACGCACACTCACGGCAAGTTTCGTCGAAATCTGTCAAGAATTGTGGCCGTTAGAGTGTTTACAAGCAATTGTGGATGGACCGATGGACTTGGGTGATGCTAATATACGCGCCCCATTTCATGTGGGCGTATACAAATGTGTGTATCCAGTTAAATTGAAGGTTATGGCTGATTTTCACTTGGAACAAAAATTGTCTTCAGCTTGGTCATTAGAGATCTATAAGCATGTCAATTTCACGATTTTTATCATGAAAAACGACGTTCATAAAACACCTAGAGAACTCTTACAGCCAACATTGACAGACCCATTAGACACTGTTTGATCAACACTTTAATCTATCGAGGTGGCAATACAGATAAATACATCGCTATACACGTGTGAGTAGACCAAGTGCACTCAGATCATTCAATATAAAGTTTAAGCATTAGATCTCTTTTTTTATTGATCCAAATATGTACCGTTAGTCGAATGTGGTTTATTCGAAAAAGTGCTCGGGATGTACAAGTGTCTAAGCTTTCCATGACATACATCATCTGAAAGAATTATAGTTAAAAAGATCGGTCTAAGTTGTCTTTGCCTTGTAATAATATCTCAGTAGTGTTTCCATCTGGACAATTTGAATTGGCGAAAATGATCACAGGTAGACGAAATGATAAACCACATGAACAGATGTTCGAAAAATATTAAGAAAAATGATAAAGAAACAAATTGAAAAATATTGAAGAGCTGTCTTTCGAATGAAGTGACATAGACAGAAGGTATCATCATTTCAAAACGTATAGCATCCTCCAGGTTATACGTAACCACAAACTTTTCTGATTAAAATATGAAAAAAGATATAACTGAAAGACGGTATATCATCATTTTGTATAGTGTTACTCGTTCACTTTACGGATCAATTCTCATCAATAATACTTCCAGTGATCCCAGCTCAGTTTAAAGTAGAATTTGTTTCATTTGGTTATGTGAGTCCGTGATTAATGCAATTATAATAACTCTAGTCCTTAATGTTTTTCAATGCATAAAATGAAAGTTGGGTGAAAAGCTAGTTGAATATATTGATTAACAATCATTCAACACCATTAGATGTAAAAATCACTTCCCTTTGGAACCTAATCTTACAAAATGAAAAGTGGAGAAAATCAACAGAATTCATCAGGGTGCCATTTACAGAAACCTTGATGCTTTTAAGCCATTAAATGAGATGACGAATGTTGGGAAATTGACAAATATTCCAACTCTTTTCTCTTAAGTTAATTGGATTTCAGACAGTTGTTGAGTGAAGAAAGAAGTTTGGTTAAAACATAGAGTGTTTCAAGCCTGTTGGCGTCAAATAATCTCTCTGATATCAACTTTTTTTCTCTTTCAATTTCTATTAAGATGTCAACCAATTACATTTCTACGGATTTTTGAATAAAAAGATAATTTTCACATTAAGGTGCCTGAAGTTTATAGGGTTACGAAAAACAAGAGATTTTAATTACGGTGTTCATGATTATTTCATAGATATTTACATCTTCACAATGCCAGGCTATTACGAACTTCATCTTGTGCCTTTACCCCCTTCTTTGTATCACGGAATACAGCGATTTGATTGGATTGTACGACAGAGGATACAGACAATCATAGCCCTCGACAGATAGACTTTAGACATGGTTTATTCAATCTTTCTGTCAAGGACTTTGATTGACTGTATTCACCAACGTACAATCCAACCAAATCGCTGCATTTACAAATTTTGGTGATACAAGAAAGGTGGCTATTGAAGTCAAGGTATAAGACGCAGTTCCTATTAGACTGATACTGTGAAGATGAGATACCATCTGGATAGAAGAACACTGCCTATCATACTGCATCAAGTATTATCATGTTAAACGTTGATTATTTTGAAACATCTCACTAGCAGTTACTTTTGTGGGATCAAATAGTATACGAAATTACCATGTCAAACCATGAAGCTTGGTACAATGGCTGAAGTCAGATTTCAACGAGAAAGAAACAGGTGGAGAGGGGACCGTTCTGACTGAAGCACTGGGGTACTTGCATTGAAGTCAACACATATTCTCTTTCCTTTACTGCCAAATAGTGATACAATAAGGACCCAACAGTTTGTGCAGCTGGTCAAATTTATGATCAAGAAAAGATATGTCTTAAGGAAATAAACAAGGCAGCATTTCTCAATTCTGAAATAATTCATTATAAAATACATTGTTAAAATATCAAAAATAATTAGTTTTCTGACAAAAGAAGAAAAATTAAATTGATTTATAGAATATTTTATTCCACTGCACAATAATTTGTCTTATTTCAGAGTCAAATAATACAAACACTACACAATAACTTCATTTGATAGATATATATTAATCTGATTTCCACTACAATACAGTTCACAATGTGTCAATTTTTAATAATCTTGAGCAGATATTGAAATGAGAAAATTTACTAGTATCCTGGTATTTGATATTTGCATGCTTTTTATAGAATGATAGTTTTTTTTTTTTACCCCACATGAGTTTTACTGGGTTACGGGGCATTTACCATACAAAATTCAGAATACAGAATCACATTTTTTTTTACTAATCAGTCCTGGGAGTCTTGGATTGCCCTTGGATTGTTGAAATGTCAGCCACTATTCTCAGTCAAATATTCTCAGTCAAATGGCACCATTTAAAATTTTATTTCAATTCTGAGCTCACTGTGGTGTGAGAGCAGGTAGGGACCAACAAGAATGAAAATATATATGAAGACTTAACTCATGAAGAGAGACAATACATAATGTATAAAGGGTTAATTATAAGTAGTAATAGAAATAACTGTATTTAGGTTAGAATTCATGTTGCATGATATGATGAAATATAATGGTAATGTCAAACATAATTCTATATATATTACTTCAGCATGTCTGGCTTGTTTCCTGTTTCATGGAACAATATTCTTTTAGTTCTCAGAATTTGTATAGCATCTACTTAACTACAACTTATGAGGTCACCAAACTCATATAGGCTTAATTTAAAAGAGTGTAGGGCCTTTATAAGTACATGAGAACTTCTATATATTTTTGCTAATAAGATACAGATGTTGATTGAAATGAAAGAAATCTACTGTCCACATACTTTCTTTGGTTAATCCATCTTCAACAATTATCTTTATGTGAATCGGAATATCACCTTAAAATAGTAATGATAGTCAAAGAATGACTTTGGGTCAATAAGATATATGAATTTAGTAATAGTAATATGAAATTGATTTTTAAAGTGGACAACTTTTAGTCAAAAGTTGGTTGAAATTTAGTCAAAAGTTGGTTGAAATTGCTTGGAAGGAATTGTTTTTTTTTTTATAAATGTTAACATTAATCAATTCAAAGTCATTCATAAATGATCACTGTTTTGAAGCGAGTATTCAAAGTTATTTGAAAAATATCAGTAAAATTCATTTTACTGACAATGAAAGTAAAGAGACATAAAATCTATGTTGTTAAATGGGGCCATTCCCACTAACACTAAATCAATATCAACCTTCTAATATTCTTTTTGAAAAACAGAGGAAAGATTGGCAATTACAAAATGATTTTTAATGATGTTTTTTTAATAAGCTAAGAAATTGGCATATGATATTTGCTTAAAGACAACAAAAGTGAAGAGAGAGGCAAGAAATATCTATAATTGAAGTCATTTAGCTCCTACAACACAATATGACTCTTTATGTTTTTCTTAGACTAAATTTGGAAATTTAAACTGATTAATGATTTCTGTTATAACTATCATATTTATTATCTATTTCTTATATAAATAATTACAGAATAATTATATATCAATTATCATTATATTTTATTTACCATATTTACAGGGAGAATTCCCAGATATATACATTAACAAATAATACTAAAAACTATTTACAATCATTAACAATCTCTAGGAACTTTGTACACTATTAGTCATCTGTTTGAAACAACTGATTTTTGGTTCTAATCTATACATAACAAAAAAATGTAATGGTTTAGAATAGAATCAAAGAATATATGGAAAAAAAGTATAACTTTTTTCTGGACTAAGAAGCTAAGGCAAGGGTACATTTTGCAAATCAATATACATATAACTAACGTATTATATATATATCATATTATTCTGTAAAGTCAGATGGCTATCTAGTATTTGTGGTGATATTATACTGACATACATTGCACTAATATACTAATTGGTATTAGAGTATTGCCTATATACACAAGACAGAAGACTTGTAAATATGTCAATGTAATTACTAAGACTAATATCAATATAGTGTACCTCACACTGCACTCTCTATAACCCATGGACATGACTTCTTTTTTCTTGTTTTTTCACTATGTTGCCTAGATATTATTGAAATTTAGATTCTTCCTGTTCTTTCCATTTGTTTTATTTCATTCCTTTTTATCTTGTTTAATATTCCCAAGACAATAACAATAAGATAAATTTGTTTATAATCTTGTATTCAAATTAATTTGATAACACTCTTAATGTCCTCTAATGTTTTCTTTGTTAAATTTGACATTTGAATATCACAAAAAAAACTTTTAAATCTTCTGTCTTAGTATATAAAATCTGAATAAAAGAAGAACTTCAACATAGAAAAAAATAATTTCAAATCTTAAAATGAGGAAATGAGAAGAAAGAGGAAAGACAGGATGAAAGAAAAAAGACAAAAGTGCTGATATTATTTCATTATTCCACAAAGTGTGAAGAGAAATAGATGCACCAATATTAACACTTATTAAATATGATTAAATAGAATATTTAACAGATAAAATTATCAACAAATCCTCACAAACTAATATAATCATAAAAAGATATATATATAAATATACAGAGTAATTAAAATTTATACATTATAGCACATCATTTAACCCATAAATTTATATCATGCACATAGCAAACTTAAACACAGGCCAAAAATTGCTAACTTTTTCATGCACTCAAAATTTAGCTTTTAAAGAGTCATTAGCATAAATCATAATAAGAAGAAATCCGCTCTGAGTGCTTCAACTTTATAATCATACAGATTAAGCTTTTTAACTAACCACAAATTTGCTAGCAAGGTCTCATTCAGTTTGTTTTGTTTTTTGTTAAAGCTTCATAAAAAGCCACTTGATTGAAACAGTTTGTAACAAAATCAGATATGTAGCATAATGACAATATACAACTCAATCAGCTACACAGAATACAATATACAACCTAACTCAAGAAAACCAAATAGAGAAAAGCATATTTCAGACAGAAACACAAAGAGATATCAAATTGAGATATCATTTGATCATCAAATCAATTAATGAAAATTTAGACCAAAACTTTCAGACAACAAATATGCTTCTGTTACTTTTACTTTTAAGACCCATCACAGAAGTCACTTTATAACAAGTACCTCAATTATGATATCTGTAGTGCTTTTGTGCTATATTTGAAAAATCTGCTCTTAATATACAATATTATTGATTTAAATGGCTGCTCAATACACCAATCATTATTCAGACTAATTTGATTTTTTTCTACCTACTGAGGCCACAATGAATAAATAAAGTCTACTTATAATTTGTGAATGAGCCAAAATGTACTTGCTTTGCAATCAGAAATATAATACATTTAACTATCTAGGTCTATGCATAGGTCTAATAATCTACTGATATATAATATTGTCATTAGGAGTTATTTTGATAATCACAGAATTCACTATAACAATTCAATATTCAGTAGTCACAATAGGAACTATTCCTCAAATATCACATACAGTCTTATTAGATAGGGGACGTAACTCTTGTTCAACTATTCCTGTCCAAAGCCTTCTGTTTCTTCTATAGCATAAGTTAATTTTTCCACTAATTGTTCATAACTGCGGAATGGTGGTAGATCAAGTCTATTAAAACATGTATGACTTCTTGGTAGCCATGTTTCTTTTCCAACTTTCTCTATACAGAAACACTGAGGTCCATTGCTCCCTACAAATAGATACCAGAATTAAATTTCTATATTACATTCTCAAGTTAATAGGCTTTAGGAAGAGGTTTGGTCTATATCCATTGTTAGATCAAAGTAATATCTCTTTTAATAAGGAATCTGCTCTATTTGAAATAATGAATTCCGAGTCTGTAGTTTGCTTGGGAACATCTGATGTCTTTCTGAGTATGGGTTTATCAATCACCAATGCCTTTGAGCATTCAATTTGATAGCAATGTTAAATTGGTATTTTTATTCTTTGATTCATAGAGTGATTTTTATTAGATGTCTGTTTGAATCATGTCTTCAAATCTTATACAATTTGACTGGATAGGAAAGAAAAAAGAAATTTACCCATCAATTCAGCAAAACCACCAACTGGTAATCTACAAGTTCCAGTTACAAACTGTAATAATCTCGTTCTTTTCTCATTATCTATTTCTCTCACAAACTGTGAAACAACAAAACATAAAATATAAAACATCAAATTCATTCTTCAATGGGAAGTTTGGTAGGAAAAGTCTATAAATGTATGGCTTGGTAGCTTCAAAAAGTAACTTTTATAAACATATTCTATGGATTGTCAAACTGCACATTTATGATATTTGATATGAAAGGGTTATAACTGAACTTAATTAGTAATAAACTAATTAGATCACAAACCTTCCAGAACCAACCAATCTGTTTACTATTTCGTTGATAATGTCTATATTTAGTATTTCTTTCCCAATCATCAACATCTATTTCCTGCATACCACATAACATTAACTATAAAATACACAGAAAATGCTCTATTACAAAAACAAAAAATACCCCAGAATTAACTTTAATTCATCTAACTTGTTCTCGACAATTATTACACAGCATCACTTGCTGTTAGAAATAGGAAGTTATTTTCCAGTCTGCAATATAGCCTCATGCCTCTTCTATTAAAGTCATTGTCTAACTCTAAATAATATCCTTCACATAATAATGTATCACTTTAATAAAGCTACAATGAATAACTACCTCTAATTCTCTTTCATCAAAATAATGTAACCATTGTAAAGGAACAACTTCATTGAAACCTTCTAAGAAAGCTTTAGTCTGTTCTTCAACACCTCTAGTAAACCTCCAATTTGTCATCAAACTGAAAACATTCAACACAGAAAATGAAATATAGTCATAAATTTTGGTAATTAATCTTTGTGTTTCCAGTCTGATAAAAATGAAAATCTAGATGTTTTGGTGTTGTATTTCTGCCAGTGACTTGCATGATCTGATGAAATTGTTATCCATCTCATATCATATCGCATTCAACCAATCAAGTTCTCTCTTTAATAAATGAAGTGTAATGGCTATCTGTAACATTAACTGCAATATATATATATTAACATACTTGATGTATTCTTCTTTGTTTTCATCTGTAACTTTAATATCAGCACCTCCTGGTTTTAATTCATGTTGTTCTATTTTACCTAATATTTCAAAATCAGCACAGAAATACAACTCTAAACCACATTCTTCAATACTATTCTCTCTATAATAAACATTGGATACTATGTACTATTGAAATAAAAAACATTTACAAAAAGTATTGTTGAATTTTCAATCAAATAACAGTTATGTTATGTATTTTAGGTTTGTTTATTTGTGCAATAATCAATAATGTTGCACTGAAATATTCCATAACGTTCATAGTTGAACATGTACAGATAGAAGTTAAGTTTGTCTATGTGTATCAAAAATATAATTATAGAAGAATCATGCACTTAAATGTTCCAGAAAGTGAAGATGGAAAAAATTAAATACGAACTTACTTGATCCATAACAAAGAAGAATAAAATTCCTGATCTACTGATTCTAAGTCTTTAATACTTAACTTCTTACTTAACATTCTCTTATAAAAAGGTAGAGTAAAACCACTGTCTATAAATTTACCATGATATAATGCCTAAAATAGATACATACAGAATAAACATAAAATAACTAGATATCAATCATTTTATCTAAGGAATTTATCAGGGCTCTGTTTCTTAAATAATTATGTTCTCAATGCAAAATGTATTATAAGTTTTTCTGATAAATATTTTGTATTTCGGACTATTCTACCAACCAAGCACCTACTAAGTTTTAAAAACTGCCTAAATCTAAAAGGCTGATAATAATTCAGGATAATATGAATATAGAGTATCAACAATAATGGCAACAAAAGGGGACAGATTCTTACAGGAAAAAAAGATCTTACCATAGCAATAAATCTTCCAATAAAACGGAAGTAATGTAAATGATCTGGGTTGACACTAGAGGCAGGATTAATTTGTAAACAATAATTACTATTACTAGCATATTCAAATAAACAATACATAGGATTTAATACTTCATGTGATAGATGGAAAAACCATTCTCTGAAAATAAATAAAATATTAAATATAAGTATTATAGATAATCATTTCAATATAAACTAGTGTCCAAAAGAAACGATACCAACTTATTTTCAAAATTGTTTTGAAACGTGATCACTTCCGGGAAAAAACGTAAATTTCGTGAAAGTGACATTTCCCTCTCAAGCATGTTCTGCACGTGCATAAAAACTGTATAAAACAGCTGATCAGACACGTTGATATCACAGCAACAAAAAGAACACAAGATATGCCACGTTTGACAGCCATCGAGAGAGAGCGAGCCGTTGGAATGGTTCAACAAGGAGCGACACACGTCGACGTCGCCAGAAGGTTGGGCTGCGCACGCATCACTATCACCAGGTTGATGCAGCAGTTACGTCAGACAGGTCAGACGTCAGACAGGCCCAGGAGTGGAAGACCACGAGTAATCACGCCCCGTGAAGATCATTACATCCGAGTATTACACCTAAGGAACCGCACCGTAACAGCGACGACCACGGCGGCTACAGCACTGGGACACAGGATCAGTCGACAGACCGTCTACAGGAGACTACGGCAGTATGGTATCTGGCCACGTCATCCCTACCGCAGACCGCTCCTGGCACCTCGACACCTTAACAACAGACTGATCTGGGCCAGGCGAGTTCGACGTTGGCAACGGCGGGACTGGGCACGTGTTATGTTCTCTGATGAGAGCTGATTCCTCATCTTCAAAAACGATGGACGGCAGCTTGTATACCGACGATTTGGTGAACGTTTGACGCCTAACTGTATCCAACAGGTTTTGCCATGTACACCGGACATGAATCCCATCGAGCACTTATGGGACCACCTCGATCGGCAAATCCGACGTCGCCGTGTGCCTCCAGTCAACCTTCCGGACTTGGAACGATGTCTCCTCGAGGAATGGCAATGCATCACTCCCAACGTCATCAGACGTTTGACGGCATCAGTCCGTAGGCGTATTCTGGCATGTATTGATGCTCACGGTGGACATACCCGCTACTGACTTGACTTTGTGACGTGTGGTGTGACATCTCCCGTTGTTTCTGTGATCAGTGCTCTAACAAAATGTTCTTTTTTCGACCCCACCCATCTTTAAAGGCTTGTCATATTGGTTGTACAGATTTTATCGAAATGAAATTTTTGTACAGATGTTGTGAAAGGATTTCTCAAAAGTATAACACCAATCCTAAACTTCTGCATTATTTAGTTTTTTTTTATGTCGTTGCAAACAGGTGGTATCGTTTCTTTTGGACACTAGTTTATATATTATTCCTCAACCAAATTCACTCTCATATCAACAAACAGGAATATTGACTAAATCAAAGGTCATCATGTTTTAACCTTTTGATCAAGATTGCAACTGAGATGTTTTCGAAAAAAAAAAGAGAAAATTTACAATGGTATCAATGTACAGAAATGTCTCTGGATTGAAATATTTCACTCAACCACAATGAAGTTTAATCAATAAAAGTTTCAGAGCTTGTATGAATGCTTTTTCTATATCAACATAATTTCAATGTGATTATCACCCAAGCAAATTCATTCCTTCTTCATATTTTAGTTTAAATAATGTACTTTACCTTGCTAAACCACCATAATCTAAACCTTCTTCACCTTTAAAGATCATATATAACCTTCTTCTTAAATCAAATGGTTTCAATCTCATTATCTATAATATAAAATGGAGTTATATATATTTTTTGGGAATATGACAAACAGGGACTGGATTTATATTCTCACAGACCAGAATACCTTCTTCTATGTTAGTCATTGACTTGTTTTTTAATTAAAAAGGTGAATAAGCATCTGGTGTTTAAATAAACAATGAAATATCACTCACCTGTGCAAAAGAATCTTCAAACATATTTTCTCTAGCTACAGTTATTTTAACATGTCCTGGTAGGGAATTAGAATGACATAAATAACGGAACTGTCCTAATTTCCACACAAAACTACGTTCATATTGAATAGATACACCATATGCTCCTTTTGGTCTGAAAATATAAAGATATGAACATATTCTAAATTTCATATTATCGATATCATCCTGTACAAATATGTCCCTTTGAAAGTGATCTATATTGGGAAAAAGCCACATTGTTTTAATAACTTACCCTTTACTGGGACCTCCTCTGGGATCTTGGAATGTAGTTGTCCTTGTATTATGATCAACAAAATATCTCACGCCTTCTGCTGTATATCTCATTTCCATACCTTCTGGTAACGGGTCTTCTTGCATAATTCTATAATAAAAACAGGAATTGTTTCTTTATAAACAATGTGCCTATTACTCAGACAAGAAACTGTTTTCATATTCAAGTCACCAATTTAATCAAGTTTTACTAGTAGTCATATCACTTATTTATAATCATCATGAAAATCACAGGACTGAGTAGTAAAAATTACCCTCTTACTATTGCAAACTATAGTGCACAGATTAGTTTTCAAATAATCTGTCTAATAAAAAATAATCAAAATAGCTTAAAATGGGTCAAAAAGCATAAAAATGTGTAAACTAGTGAGTGCTCAAATTTCTGTTACTGATATGAACTTACCCTTGTGTCCTAGGATCCTCCCATTGAGTTGTTCTATTTTTGTGATTAACATAATAAACTCTTGCATTTGCATCAACTCTTTTTTCTAAAAATAAAAAAAATAAAATAAGTAATTCAATAGATGAATACATGAATACTGGCAGAAAAACAAGCAAACCATACACCAGTATTCAAGCATCAATTTATTTGAAAAAAAAAAAATTTGCGATGATCATTTAAAGCCAGTTTTCTACTTGGCTGTGTCAAAAAACTGGAATACAACATTTGCAGAAAATGCATTCTAGTTGACAAGTCTAAGATTATTCTACGTAAGTAGGATTGTTATATAAAATCAGTTAGTAAACATACCCCAGCCTTCAGGAAGAGGACCTAATGGATCATTATCTTGAGCTTGAGCTTCAGCTTGTGGAAATAAAAATCTTCTCTGTAGATTTTCTAACGTTCTGTTATTTCTCCATTCCTGCCACTGCTGCCAGTTGATCAAGGATTCTACGTTGGGGCGTTGCCAAGTTGTTGTGCGAGTATTATGATCTACATAATACACACGTCCTCTCTGATCAACTCTTCTCTCCCAACTACAGATAGAAAAGTAGTTCACATGAACCGTGTTAACGAAATAAACTACAACAGTGCATGATTTGAGATCAAAACTATTGAAAGCATTTATATAAGACAGAAGACAAAACTGGATTTATTTTCAATGCAAGAAGTTTCTATAACGAATACTTACCCCTGAGGTAATGGTTGAGGTTTCTCCCATGTTGTTGTCCTGGTATTATGATCAACATAATACGGCCTGCCTTGTTGATCATATCTTGTTTCCCATCTACAAATATCAAAAAGTTATCATAACCATGTTACATCAAACTGTTCTTTTTGACTTGTTCACAATGATAAAAAGATTCTCTTTAAACCATTTAACAACAGAAGACAGCCAATGACATGCAGAAGGAAATTTTGCCATACTTGTGCACGGTTAGCACTCTTAATCTATGAAAAAGACACCTTACATATCATAGTTATATCAGAAACATAGACTTCATTTAACAAACAAAAAATCATACCCTGGTGCAATTGGTTCATTATCTACAGGATGAGGTATATTTGGTGGTGCACCATTAACTACAGTAGGTGTTGATGCTGCACCACCAGCATCAGTGGTACCCCCAGGTGCTGCACTTCCGTTTTCATTAGGTGTTGTAGCAGCACTTCCAGCCCCTGTTGCTGAACCTTGAATAAAAAATAAGACAAATGAAACATATATCAGATCTAATCAGACTGGTTTACTGATGACTGACTACAAGATTAATTGACAATGATATTTAATCTAACCTGTTGGAGTTCCTGGTGTTCCAACAGGAGACGTTGGAGAAGATGGAGTTGTTGGTGTTGGTGGATTAGGAGTATAACCTGGTACTTGAGATGTTGGGGGTGTTGGAGCAGGTCCTCTAGGCGTTGAATTTCTAGATCCTCTTTGAGGAGGTCTCTCGGGCCTATCTGGCTTATTAGCTGAGCCATTTGATGTCCTATCTGGAAAGGCAAAGAGTAAGTATCAGTCCTGAATGCCTTACAGTCTTAAGATTTACATAAAGATGATTTCTAAAAACAAAAGTTTGTGGAAATATGCAGTGAAAAGTCTCCTAATATTTCCCTTAACTACTTACTTTTGTTATTTTTAGCTGTATATCTTAAATTAGGTCTATTACTAACATCCATTCCATTCAATATAATATTAATCTCTCCTGTTTTACCTTTCCCCTCTAACTTTAGATCATACACTTTATTAAAGTTATCAACTGGAAAAAATAAATTATAGATATTACTACAAGTGCTAAATTGCAACAATTGATACAACACGTGGCAGGTTTCAAATGACAAGATGTGCTTTTCTTTCTAGAAACCAACCTTCCATAGTTTTCAGATCTTTCAAGAAACTAAACTTCCATAGTTTTCAGATCTTTTAAGAAACCAAACTTTCATAGTTTTCATAGGTTGATCATAAGGTTATCTCATTAGTTAATTTGAACATACTAGCTTACATAATAACTTTACTTACATTTGCCATGATTTTCTTGTAAATATTTAGCTAGTTCAACAACTACATTTCCTAGCAATGTATCGGCTCTTATACTGTTCTGACTTAAAACTCGAAAATCTAAATTTGATGTAGGGTTCACTAAACTGTAAACAAAGATTAAATATATGAAGTTGAATATGTTGTGACCTTCAAAAATCAATTGCAAAGTAAGTTTAATCACCTTGGTTCATAAATATCATTTAAAATTAATCATTAATATTTGTTAGGCTTAACAATAGAAGAACATAAAAGTTTTAATATCTAAAAGCAATATCAAACAATTGATATGTAGCAAAAACGATATTGAAATTCAAGAGTGATTGAAATGGATTATAAAACTTAACAACTTTCATATTGTTACATTGATAACCTAGCAAGTTAATAAATAACAGTAGCTATTTCATTAGGCTACTCTCATTGTGTGCCTATATGCATGAAGTTTCTATTTTATAACAAGTGTCAATATCAACATTGCTAATGATGTTTTAACATGTAAGTAGTAGAAGGAAATAACAAACAGTTAATTATAGTTCCCATTATATATCACTTTTGACATATATAGATTTTATATACATATCATAAAATACAAATAATAATACATCTTATAAACAAAAGCTGTCTCCTGTAACATTTTATACTTAATAGATGAATAAGTCAATATGACCTGTTGCACACAATATTAGATTTTTATCAATTAGGTTCCAGAAGCAAGACATAACACTAATCTGATTGATGGACATTGGACATGTAAGGTTTTAGATCTGTCTTAATAAGATAACATACAGGTTGTGTTAGATGGTGATGATAACATAGTCTCATGAAAGCACTGGCCTAGTTAGGCTGTGTTTCATATTAATGAATAAATAAGAAACTATCTGTGATGGTGCATGACATTCAAATGATTTTGGATTCAAATTTTACAAAAACATAAGATTAATGATATATGTCACTTACACTGTAAGATGTTCATCCCATTTTGGATTAACTGATTTTTTCTGGATGTCAGTTTTCCGTGGTGGCTGACCATCAACACTTACTTCACAATATGAATCAGGTTTGGTTGAAAAAAGGCCACCAACCGATAATAACTTTGCAGACACAACTGAAATACGACAAAAATTCATTGGCAAAAGAAGAAATTCAGACATAAAGTTGTCTTTTTTGATATGATCTCTCTCTAAAAGAACTTACAAAAACCTGATGGAAGAAAAGAATATTGCAAATAGAAACTAAAAAATACATAAGAAAGTCAAAAGAGCTCTTTCAGTGTTTGTCAGCACTGGTTAAAAATAGTGAAAAAGGTGATTATAATGAACAATTTGTTAAATATTCTTACTAGATATCTGTAATTGACAAAGTTGTGAACTACTTGATGCACTACCAGATGCTTCTCCCATCATTAAAAGTCGTTATTAATCATTCTTAATTCTACAATACAAATTAATATACTATTCAATTAACAAACAAACAAAATAAAAAAAAGGAGACTACATCAGTATCAGTGACATTTTTTGAGGTATATAATTTGTCACAATATCAGATATGTCATTTGACTACAAAACAAAATATTTTTCATCCTATCTGTAGTCCTTCAAATGAAACCATTCATGTTATTTACATTATGTTTTAATATGTGTTAATGAGATCACATTCAACTAAAACATTCAAAATATCTCATTATTCTATTGACACAACTTCCTGTTGACATTCAAATGATTTGTGTCAACTATTTTACACTTGAGCATATTGCTACTTAGTGAATAAAATCAAAATTCAATTTATTATGTTCTTATAAAATCAAACAATCAATGCAAGAACATCAAACAACATTTCAAAAGTAAGACTAGAACTGTTCTAATAACAGTACTGATGCAGGGCGTGTTACGACATTCCGGTGCATACGAAGATGGTCTATTGCAATTACATTGATGTAAATAAGAAATAAGAAAGTTGGTAATGCTTATGCGGACAACATAAATACAATATTTCCATCAAATTTAGAATTGGATTATACACATACATACCAAGTTTGATGAAATAAGAAAGTTGGTAATGAGCATGCAGACAACAAAAATTCAGTATTTCCATCAATTTAGAATTGGATTTTATACATACATACCAATTTTGAAGAAATGCAGACAACAAAAATTCAATATTTCCATCAAATTTAGAATTGGATTATACACATACATACCAATTTTGATGAAATGCAGACAACAAAAATTCAACATTTCCATCAAATTTAGAATTGGATTATTCACATACATACCAAGTTTTATGGAAATCGGAAAAGAAATAAGATAGTTGACAATGCGCATGCGCACTACTCAAATTCGATAATTCCATCAAATTTAGAATTGGATTATACACATACATACCAAGTTTGATGAAACTCGGACAAGAAATAAGAAAGTTGGTAATGAGCATGCGGACAACAAAAATTCAGTATTTCCATCAATTTAGAATTGGATTTTACACATACATACCAATTTTGATGAAATACAGACAACAAAAAATTCAATATTTCCATCAAATTTAGAATTGGGTTATATACATACATACCAATTTTGATGAAATGCAGACAACAAAAAATTCAATATTTCCATCAAATTTAGAATTGGGTTATACACATACATACCAATTTTGATGAAATACAGACAACAAAAAATTCAATATTTCCATCAAATTTAGAATTTGTTTATACACATACATACCTATTTTGATGAAAGTCGAATAAGAAATAAGAAAGTTGGTAATGTGCAGGCGCACTACGCAAATTCGATATATCCATGAAATTTAGAATTTGATTATGCACATACATACCAAGTTTGGTTAAAATGGGATAAGAAAGAAGAAAGTTGGGAAATTAAGTCGGGGTATGCCTTTAATATGCTGCTCAAATTACAGTATAACATGGTTCAATCCACCTAAGAGCTTATTAATTATATACCATTACTGGACATAGAACATTTTTAAGAAATATAAAAGGGACAACTTTAACCAAACCAAACCAAACCAACGACTACCATTCGACTACCAATCAACAAGAAATACCATGATCAGAACGAGTTTGGAAGAATGAAGGAGACCGAGTAACTCACGCCACACCATCCAGGGCCGAGTTTCACCGCCATGACATTCGACCCGACCAGATCTAACGAAGAATCAACAACCAAACCAACAACACCGAATCATCCAATTTGATCCAATCCAACTACCAACTACTACGACTACCAACAACTACCTAGTTTGCGATATCAGCATCCGCTGGAAGCGAACGTTAACTTGTCATCTACCTACCTACCTACCTACCTAAAACAACTTAAACTTTTGGGGTTGACAGCTTAGTTAATCTAATTAGTCTAATAATAACCCCATGTTAAGTGAATGGAGTTTTGAATTTGTATGTAAGGCATGCATGTTGTATATCTATGGAAAGCTCCTGAATCTCTACATTATAAAATCAAATTATTGCCATATCTCTATAAGGGATCGAGATATAGTACTTTAATGGCTCAAAATGGTCCATAATTAGACCCCTGTAAAATCGGAAATAGGTGTTTGACCCCAAAGGTCAAAAGACAAGGTCACAAAATATCATTACAGTAAATATGAAGGTCATCAAAAGTCAATGTCATGAGATATATACGACTTCAACCTTTGAAAACATTCGGTCGTACAAAAAATGCAAAACCGAATATCAAAATTATCCTTCCTAAGATTTGTAGACAAACATTTAAGAGATCGTGTGACACAAACGTTACGCAAATCGGATTAAAAATGAATTCTGAGAATCAATTTTTGGAAACTTGAAGCAAACCAAAATGGCAGCAAAAAAGTTTGTATTAAGGCTGGTAATATAATGCATATGTTATTTTTGACATGATACCAGAAATGATACCACCGGAAGTACTAACATCGAAACTGGAAGTGATGAAATGAATGTGCGTTTTTATTCCTCTTTGCTGGCAGTCTACACCATGTAAGTTTCAAGTCAATCTGCCAAATAACAACCAAAGTAGTATTTTTCAATTAATTTCGGCAATAAAAAGTATCGAATGAATGAATATGTCCTTTGTTACAAGAAATACAATGAAAGAAACCTGATCAAAATCGTTTGATAAACATGCCCTTTGGATGGAGTCCATTTTCCTTTTGTTGCTAACGTCGCTTCATATTGCTTAGAAAATTTTACATTCATTCCATATTTCTCCACAGGTTAGAAAATGTAGGGAAATCTGTTTTGTCGTACCCGTTGCCGTTTCCGAGAACTAAGCTCCCGGGATGAAGAAAAAGTTTAAAAATGAACAGATCAATTTTCCTTATAATAAAGCTTGGTTAGGTTTAACAGCACTGTAGTCCAGCGCACACATGATTCAATAGCCATTTGTCACGAGTAACTAAAATCTCAACGTGTGCGGGTAAATTTTGCTGCGTCGTTTGTCTCGCGAGACAGTGCATCAGAAATCTATCGGGTTTGATATATTTGACATGAATAACGTTTGACTCAACGTGCCCGCTTGACTTGAGAGTAACAAGTCACATGACCTGTTCTGTTGATCCAACAGCTGAGCCAAAGTTGCACCGTCTGTGGTGAAACCATATGCCTGAGCCAACCGACACTCGAGACAAATGGCTTAGTTGTACTCATAGTGTTCGCCGGACTTAAATTTACCCCAGAGTGTTAATGACCAGGGTATGCAAGAAACTTTGTTGTTCTCTACCTAGTCAGAGCGCATCTTTGTAAGATAGGCAGTATGCAAAATCATCATTATCAAAAACCTTGTCTATTATACATGAAAATATTTTTGAAGTATGATATTTATATCTATATATCTTCTTGATCAAACTAAATTTGGTTTAAAATGGTTTCATTCAAAACGGAGAATAATAATTGTTAATTAAGCAATAATTTTGGCTTTTAATGGTTCAATATTATGAGTTGAAACCTTTAGACATGTTTCTCTACAAATAAGCATTAATTTCACTTATATCCATACAGTAGTTTTATAACAGCAGCCAAATATATAACAAACTTAATGAAGTTAATGTAAACTTTTTAATACTTTTGGTGTTAAAAAAATTAACGGCTTCAGATATGTTAAAGGATACATTTCTCTAGATTTTGGTGTAAAGTTTTTACAAATTTAATTTGAGCACAAAAAACGTCTGAACTTCAAAATTGCCCCTTTATAAGTAGTTTTGTAGTTCATCGGTGAATTGATACAAACTAATATGACTTGCCATAATCTACATATTGTATCTCAGGATAAAAACATTTTCTAAGTAACAATACTTATACCAGCCATACTACACTAAATGTTATCCAAATGCAAGAAATGTTCCATTCATGAACATAACTGTGGTCAAAGTAAGCTTTTTGACAATAAATTACTACTTTTAATATTCTGTTATTATGTGAAAAAATACAGCAGCAAAAAAACATCATAGAAAGTTTGAAGACTGAGTGCGACATTTTACGTATTAGCCCATATTGTTATAATATCATAGCACCATGCCACCTAATAGTTGGGACCGAGGTTCACTTTATCCAAACATCTTTGGTTCCGAATATTATCCATACAAAACAATCTTTTCATACAGAGAGATTGTGCACATTATAATCCTTCAATTGAAGGTAGAAGAATGTTAATTGGCTGTTTTGAAAATCCTGTGAAATCATTAATTACCTCAGTCCTTAATACAAATTTTATCTTCTACATTGTAATATGTAATTGAAGAGAAAACAAAACAACTTGGACCAACTTTCAAAGACAACTCAATCCATTTTTTTCAAGACTCGAAACCTATAGCCTACCCCACGTTAAGGACAAATGGGACCAATGTCAAAGACAACTATTTATTAAATAAAAAGTAATCTGAGTTGTCTTTGGTTATAGTGGTCTGATTCCTGTAAAGAAAAGCCAGTTTGAGTGTAAAAATTTGTGCTATAGGCTTACACATTCAAAAATGTTTTAAACTAATTTTAGATTACATATGCAGTTAGTTGTTTAATGCTTATAATTACTAAATATTACACAAATAAAGTTTTCGAGGGGGTCTATATTGTGTGTTACATAATCACGATATTATGACCCTGTGAGTGTAACTATCATATAAATCTTTATTTACTCATGCAATAAAATTAGTTATCATATAATCAACATTATGGGTGGGTCTTTTAATATTTTGTTGTTATAAAGAGTCAAATTAATAATTAACCTGTACTGTTACTAAATCATAACAAAATGTAAATCTTGTTACACTAAACTGCATGCCAGAATGACTTTCACTTTTATTTATTTACATTTCTGACATGACTGATAGATACTGACATTTTGGTATTTGTCCATAATAGGACATCAGTTTCATTTCACTGTTAGGAATAATCATACCTTTCCTGAGGTATTCAACTAATGGCGGATACTTCAAAGAATTAGATAGAGTCTCTTCTGTAAAAACTTACTAATCAATATGCATAAGACGTAATAGTATTGTTTATAATCCTTATTTCCTTCAGAAGTTGACCACCATGAATGATCACATGACCTATGACGTTCGCGCACCTTGAACCAATTCTCGCACATTCGAGAACGGTTTTACTCGATATGTTTTTTATAAATGAATTTAAAAAAATTGAAGTCCGTAGTTTAGACTACCTCAAAAAGGGTAAAAAAATATATGTTTCTGAAATATGATGTTATGGGGAAAAAATTATACGTAGTCACGTGATCGGCGAAGGTAATAAGCCGAGCCATCCGATAAAGTCTATAAATAACTCATTCTCTATAAATCCTCTCATTGGAATACATCAATTTGATAAGAAGCTACTTCTGGAAAGATTTAGAAGATAAATATTTTCAAAAAATGCAAAGCGATTGCTTCAGAGAGTTATTGAAAGGGTATCTAATCTACCCTGGACTAGAAACATTATTCAGATTTTTATTTTTTTGTAAGCAGTCACCAAACGTTTAGTATAGATGTTAGTGAATTCGCTGGAGTTCTTTACAAAAGCGTTTGACAATCACTGTGGCATTTTAGCTGTAGAATTGTAAAAAATTTGTTAGATTACAATGCATGGAGACGGACATATCAGAAAAAAAAACATGGAGATTTTTGAAAAAAAATATTGCTAGTATATACCGTGCAAGTTCTCCAAGCACAATGCAACATATTCAACTTTGCGTAAACTGCCAAATGATAAATAAATGTTAAATCAAACTACAGTGATAAAAAAAAAAAAAAAAACTGTCGGCAACTCCTGCAAATCACATTCGCTGGTCACATGACCTGTTCAAAATGGCGACTGTTAAACACGTTGTTGTCGACTCTGGTGCTTTTATTCGTAATGCCCCAATTAGAGTAAATATTATTATATCTATCATCCCTAATGTGTTCTAGTCAATGTGTGATCTCTCTTGATATCATATAATTTGCACATATTTTATTATAGACACCACAAATCGTTTTTTTTTTAATGAAAAATGGCCATGCATGCCGATTGCTGTGTACTACAGTGGTGTAACCTATTTTCGTGGATATAAGGATTCAACACCGAATTTCGTCAAAGTTGATATAACGAAATTTTTTTTTTATGTCTTAGATTTTTCCTCGGATATTCTACAAAATAATTAAAATTGGTTTGTTTCGATTTTCTTTATGAATCCTTCACTTTGACCCATATTTCATGAGCAACCAACTCGTCAACGGTGGCAGAATGCGTCACCTATTTTCGTGTACAATGTTTGATCTATAAATAAATGGAGAAAAACTTGTTGTATGGATAACGGGTGGTATAATTAACTTCTCTTAGTATTTATCTTTGACAATTCCTTCAAAGAACCACGATTTTAAAATAAGATACGTAGCGTGATTTATAGCTAAAAGTCACTGAAACAACATAAGAATATGGTCCACTGTTCAATAGAAATTTTCTGCTGACATGGAATCCGCTAGTTGATCACGTGACTTCATTTGTTGGACTACATTCTAGCAGACGACACTTGGAATTCCGATTACCGCTTGGGATTATAAGGACATTCGGCCGATAAAAAATGGTGACGTTTGGTAATAAGTGAAATCCGCCATTTTGTATTTGTCTTAATACATTGTATACATTAATACATTTTACCTTGCTTGAAACTACTGGATTCATTCTACTAGCTGATATTGTAGAGAAAACCCATGCTTATGAAAACAAACTAATGCGGAGGTCGCGCAAGGTCGGTTATGTAATGTAAATTATTAATCATTTCCGGAAAGTCAAGAATAATAGGTTTCCAAGATATTAGGTTACTTGACTGTATTTGACTATACAAAGTACCATGTTTTCTGAATTGAATTTTGGCCACCATTTCCAGATGAATTGAAATATCAATTACAATTTCAACCAATGGAAAAGTTATTATTTGTAAACATGAATTTACAAAAGGGAATTTTAGGTGCTGGGTGGTGTGTCTATTTCAAATGTAGAATCACTGAACCTTATATTCCAAGACCAATGGCATCAAGTTTAAAATATTATTTTGAATATTAATGAAATGAGAAAAAAATTCAATTCAAAGCTCAATGTACTCAGACAGTATAGTAGTGTGTTTATTATTATTGGATTGCAGGAAATTGGTGAGAATATTTACACGTTACATGATGTAGTGAATGAAATAAAAGATAAAGCAACTAGAGACAGATTACAAGTTCTACCTTATACTATTAAATACAAAGAACCGTCTTCAGAAGCCATCTTGTTTGGTAAGACATTGGTCATCATAATAAATAAATAATAGCACCGTCGTATAAGGATAACAGTAATAAAGTTATTGTTTGGCTAATGTTCTGAGCTGATCCTTAATATTTGCTTATTGTAAATACATGTACATTGAAAGTTATCAAACACAATCTTTTCTATAGAATATCCACATAATTTCAAGCATAATGTAAATATTAAAATTTGAATAAAGCGTGAATAATAAATGATATTTTGGTTCCTTACAGTTACAGAATTCTCAAAGAAAACAGGAGATTATAGAAGTTTATCTGTGGTAGATATAAGAATAATAGCTTTAACTTATCAACTAGAGAAAGAAAATGTTGGAACAGATCACATCAATAAAGCACCACCAGCAAAGGTCAGTTTCGAAATGCAACAAATTTTAAGCTGTGATAAGATTGCTCTTTTTGATTGAATTCATCTGCATACATTGTAACATTACTTTGCCAGCAACAATGGAGAGGATTGAAGGAAACTCACATTTATATTAAGTATGTTTGTATCTGGTTGACAAAGAAAATGAACAACACAAACATTTTTTATTTGTTACTACATTTTTTTCCATAATTATGATTTGTACATAAATTTATGATGAAATTGATTTTGATTCTTATTATTATTCTTTGATTAACGGTATATGATATATTGATATAGGCTGAATGGAATACAACCAGATATAATTTAGAGAAAGCTACTGATATTGCTGGGTTTTATTTACAGTCAGATGTAAGTTAAGAGTAGTAGTAGTTTCTTTCAAAAAATTGCCTGGAGGCAAATTTTTATACTGTTTTTACATGCCCACATGAAATAGGGGGCATATTTATTGTCGTCACCCTTGTCTGGTCGTCCACAATTGCTCGTAAACACTATAGAGGGCGCAATTCTTGACTGATTTGGAAGAAACTTGGTATGATTGTTTGTAATCACCCAAGGATAAACCCTATTGAAAATCAGCAAAATCGAAATATGATTCTTGAAATGCCCGTAAGGGCTCTGGATGGTGCAATTCTTGAAGGATTTTGATGAAACTTGGGGTGAGTGTTTAATGTCACTCAATGTTGAAGCCTTTTGAAAATCAATAAAATCAAATAAGAATTAGTACTGGTATGAGTTATTGCCCTTGTTCTTGATTAGCTTGTAAACACTCTAAAAAGTTCAATTATTGACAGATTTTGACGAAACTTTGGGTGAGTGTTTGTTATCAATTAAGGATGAACCCTATTGAAAATTAGAAGAATCAAAAAATATTAAGTATGAGTTATTTCCCTTGTTCTTGAAAATGCGTTAAATTTTTAGCTTGTAAACCCTCTAGAAGTTTGAATTATTGACAGATTTTGACGAAACTTGGTGTGAGTGTTTGTAATCACCCAAGAATGAACCCTATAGAAAATCATTAAAATCGAATAACATTTAGTATGAGTTATTGCCCCTGTATAATTTTTATCTTGTAAACCCTCTTAAAGGTGGAATCATTGACAGATTTTGACGAAACTTGGTACTATGATACAAAATCGCCTCAAACAGTTCAAAAGAAGTGTAAAACTGAAGTTTGAATATTTCATACTGGTAATTGTTACTGTACTACCAAATTTTTTTATTTAAAAGCTGCCAGTGGGAGTATATTACCTTTCCTGGCAAAATGTATTTTTTTAGACTTCTTTCTTCAGTGAGGTGTAGATCAAGGAGTAGCTTCTCAATGTCTGCACTTTAAATTTACTTTTAGAAGGAGTCATCTAAGTCCCGATCAAGGAATACATCAGAATGCAATAAAACAGACAATGTTGAAAAAGAGAAAGATTGTGGGGCATTATCTAGTATTAGTGAAACTAGTGATAGTACTAATAATACTACAGACTCTAGTAATACTCAATATGTAAGGGAGGGACAGGTATTAAAACCTGAACATATAGGAGAAGAACAAGATTCTGATGATGAAGAAGAAATTGATGAAGATGATGATGATGAAGGGTGGATAACTCCTAGTAATATTGATGCCATACGTAAACAAATGGAAGATGTCAATACAGAAAAAGCTGATGTTACTGTGGGCTGTATTACAACTGATTTTGCTATGCAGGTAGGAATTTTCGTCACAACAGTCTAAAGTATCATATCACAATTGCTTTAAATTGAAAAACTATTTCAACAGAAATAAATGTACAAAAGTTACTAAAAACACAAGTCTTCAATGTCTTGTTGCTTAACAATGTAACAAAAATATGTACCGGTATTGAAAGTTGTCAATTAACTCTTTTGTTAAATATGGCAAGGACTGTTGTTTTTAAATTTGTTTTCTTTGTAGAATGTATTGATACAAATGGGCTTAAATGTAGTATCTGTTGATGGAATGCTCATTAAAAAGGCTAAAAATTATGTCCTCAGATGTTTTGCCTGTATGAAGTAAGTTACAGTTGTACTACACAAAATTTTAGAAATGCAAATTTACATAGTAATTAAACTAACTATAAAAAAAAGGCTAAATTTGATATTTCATTAAGGATCTTCCACCGTTTTCAAATATTTTGGTAAAGTTATTGCCAATATTACTAACATTATTACTTCTTTATGTCTTAAGACTAAGTAGGGTGTATGTTAGTATTCAGGATTTGAATTATCTTGTGTTTCCTTTAGGATAACAAAGAACCTGAATAAGCAGTTTTGTCCACTTTGTGGTAATAAAACTTTAAAAAGATTATCAATGACAGTTGAAGAAGATGGATCTGTAAAATATTATTTCTCTACTAAAAAATTGAATTGTACTAAAGGAATGAATGTAAGTACCTAGTAATGGTTTTATTTGAAGTTTTTATAGTGTGCAAATTTTAAATAGAAGTAGTATACTTACAGCACATTGATCCTAAGATTATTTGTGAAATGGGACCTATGTGCCATGTGCAGCAGAGTTTAGGATTAGCAGTATAGTGATACTTATTTTCACAGCAATTCTGTTGCCTATTGACTTGCATCACAAATACAAAATATCGAAGTATTCAGATGTCGGAATATACTAAATGCTTTTACATGTCAAAGAATGTATAGCACAACTCTGAAGACTTAATTCTAGCTCTTTCGTCCAAAGTAAGCATTGGTGAAAAGAAGATTTTTTTTTTATATCATGCCTTCAAATTTGAGAACAATGGACAGCAAGGAATGATTAAAGGTTGGAATTGTACATGACTTAATCGAATTCTTGATTTTTCAGAAAAATTTGGGTATGCCTAGAAGTGGTCGCCATGCAAATAATCCATACTTGGTAGAAGATCAACCAATGCCACAACAACATCCCTCAAGACGTTCACAGGTCAAATTAGATCCCTTAAGTTATGATTATATAGCTGGAACTTCACCATTCGCTATCAATGATGTTACAAGTAGAGCAGCACAACTTGGTATTAATAATAAACGTATGAGAGAATTTCACCAGAATGGCAAAAGAACTTTTATTAGAAAAAAATAAAGCATGGTTGTATGTGTAATAAATTTTGTTTCCTATCTTCAATTGTTATAGTATCCCTTCCTTTTATAGGCAAGCAAATATACTAAAATGCAAACAGAATCATTATTATCATGGAATCACAAGTCAGGTGTTAATTATTCCAGGTACAAAATAGCAAGAAATGTCCATTTGATTTGAGTTCTTAAGAATAGGGCTGGGCAATATACCCCTATCACGATAAATACCGGTATAGGAATTTATATTGTTAATAATATCGCCTGATTAAAAAATATTGATTTCGCCATATCTTGATATATTCCCATATCCTAATATATTAATGCTTAATATCGTGATATCAACTTGAACCAATATCGCCCAGCCCTATTCTAGTTAAATTCCCAGACATTTATAATTCCTTATTCTATCTGATACAAAATGTCTTTTACATATTGATTTTTTCCTCTGAATGGAATGCTATATTTGGCTATATACATAATAGATTACAAAATTATCTTCCTGATCAGGAAATAACCTGTTATTAGTCAACTATCACATTAAAGCATTACTTTATACAAAAAGATCTTAAAAAAATAAAAACGTAAAAAAATGTATATTTAAATTAATAATATAAAAATTTATATGGTTTCTCTACTCCTTTTCTAAACAATAGCCACTCTGTCCTAATAGGTTTTTATGCTCCACATGTATTTCATGCTTTCGTGAAATACAAGACCATTGAATATCACAAGTCCTTTCACATAATTCATACACTGGTTTCTTCAACAATGTCTTGCCATTTTATAGTTTTTCTCAGATCAATGATTATAATGGACTCTGAAAGTATCTGTAGATCTACAATTAATAGAAATGCACTTGATAATAATTGTATTCTATACTTTCATTCTGTAAACAAATAATGCGAGTATTTGACTAGCTTGACATGCTTCATATTTACACCTTAAATTGTACAGTTACTTCCAATTAAATCATATATCTGTTCATTAATTAACAGAATAACACCCTCATTACATGGTATTGTAATTAGTAGGTTGATATGAGTTGATCAAGAGATATGAGTAAGATATATCAAACCTACCTTAATTTCTTTATCATCAGAACCGGTTAATAACATATTACCATATAAAGCTAATGTATTTACACTACCCTGGTGTCTAGATAATGTTTGTATTGGTAGAAATGTTTCTAAATTCCACATCTAAATACCACAAATATGTTGAAATATATTAGACCATTACATTGAAATTAATAGATTAAAGGGGTAGAACCAGCTTCAATAAAACAATAGTTATGTATTGTATTGTTAAAACACAGATTAATTTTTTCTAACATTGTCAATCACTGGTAGTTTTATCTAGAATGTATACTTGTGTAGTTGTTGAAAATGGTCCAAAGTGCAAAATTTTCTACACAATAAAATTATGTTTAGTATTCCCTTCCATAGACTATGATATAAATATTTCAATGAACAATTACCTGAACAATACAATCATGTGAACTAGAAAATAAAAATTTTCCTGATGGTGAAGGAACAATTCCAGTGATGGCACCAAAATGGCCTTTTAAATTAAAAACTTTCTCGCCAGACTTAACATCAAACAGCTGAATATTTTGATCAAATGTTCCTGGAACAATGGATAAATCAAATAAAAACACAAATAACACATCTCTATAAAGTCAAACACTTTTTAAGGCTACAAATATTGAGCCAAACATGGTGTTTGTCCAGGGGACAAATTGTGCTGATTCAGCAATCTTGCTTAAATCCCAGGGATTATTAGCTTCACACATTGCATATCAAGATCTTATAAAATGACAAGATCCTCTCCATTTCCAGTTAAAAATATGGATCAAACAAATTATGTATCTTCACACAAGCTAATATAATAAGCCATTTCTGCCCCTTGTCCATTCTGCATTACATATCTGGTTTCTATCTAGCTTATCTAGTATAGAGTTCAACTAGAAATTATCAGTAAAACATAGAACATTATACATACCAGCTATGATATATTGTCTGGTAACAGCTAGTGAATAGACAGAACCTAGATTATGTTTAATGTTGCTAACTGATTCAAATGTTGCTGTATCCCAGATATTGATTGCATTGTTAGAACCATTATATAACCATTCCTATAATATCAATTGGCAAGCTAAAAAATCTTGTAAAATACATCATTTTAGTGCAATTACATAACCATTCCGGTAACATTCCGGTTATCAAGAAAATGAAAATGCTGAATTAAGTTGTATTTCACATGGAATTCCTTCAAGAATAAAGATAGTGGACCACAGCCATATACGCCCACCGCGGCATGCGGATGGTAAATATTCAAAATTTTGGGCAAGGGAATCACTCTGCTTCTAACAGTCAAAAATAGCTCAAATTCGAACTTGATCTTCGTTTTATGAATATGTCTACACATACCGAATTTCATTTGATTCCATAAAAAAATCTAGTTTTTAGAGCGTTTACAAGCAAATGTTGACGGATGGACCGACAGGGCAATAACTCTGCTTCTAACGATCGAAAATGGCTCAAATTCGAACTTGATCTTAGTTTTATGAATATGTATACTCATACCATTACCATCCATTTTAAGTTTCATCAAAATAGGTTGAAAACTAAGAGAGTAATAGCATATTCAAGATTACAAGCAAATGTTGACGGACGGACGGACAGGGGTGCTGACAATATACGGCCACATAGAGATGTGGGCGTATAAAAATTACCATAAAAAATCACATCTTGCCAACGTAATCAACTAGCCTCTTAATCAAGAAACCATAACCAGCTGATGTTCCTAACCTTAGAATACCAAAATATAACTAACCTTTTTAGGACTGAGAGCTAAGGCTCTTACCCAATGGTTTAATCCTGATATGGAATGTTTTAATGTTAATGTTTTAATATTCCAAACCTAAAATCAAATTAAAATATCTATAAAATACAATAAGATAAACATTGCTTTCTTATCCATGAGTTTTGTCAAACTGTAATTCAAAATCAATAGAATTTTTCATATGATTAAAACAGATTAATAGATACTGAGGGTCAGATTTCCTATAGTTGAACTATGTATAGATTAAGAAGTTTTCTAGGCTTC
The DNA here is from genome assembly GCF_000327385.1 of Lottia gigantea. NCBI lineage: Eukaryota > Metazoa > Mollusca > Gastropoda > Lottiidae > Lottia > Lottia gigantea. Next base: position 4,149,943 of record NW_008710950.1, on the reverse strand, counting down.
TTATTGCTTCTGTTTAAGTTATTCAGATTTCTTGTATACAAATTTGTGTGAAAGCTTACTTCACTATGGTTTAACCAATTCAGCTTGAATAGTATTGTCAAATCTGGTCAAATTTTCAGATGTAAGCATATGCCAATTAGAGTTACATAAGTGTTCCCAGCAGGCATATAGAAAACCTCTTTCGAATCGTTTTCATGTTTAAAAAAATAAGAGGTTTATAAATATTTACTTGCCTTGATTAAAGAGAATGATGAAGTAAATAAATGATCTGAAAGTATCAACATTGAGCAGATTGTGTTATCATGGGCATTCTAAAAAGAGAAATAATATCAGTCAGAGCTGCAACAGGTATCATAACAATAAAATTTTAATTAAATCATATGTTTTCTCCTCTTTACATGCATCATAATGTGAAACAAAAAATCCTCACTTAACAAAACCAGATGAGTCTAAAGGTGGTACATACCTCAATGATAGAGTTCTTATGTGAATCACTAGCTAAGTTCCATTGTATAATAGATAGATCATCGCCAGCAGTATAGAGATATCCTCCATCCACACATGAACAATGAATCTAAAATTCAACATTTCTGATTACCTATTCACTATAACATCTAAATGTTAATGCTACAACGTTAAAACCAAATATTAATATTACCTAAATGATAAACATCACATGAAACAAGTATCTCCACAATGACACTAATCAAGTTTTAATACCCATGGCCTTGCAAGCATTAAACCTGTCATTTAAAAAAAACATCATACTTTATGAACAAATGTGTTAAAGACACTCATCTACAGATCTGAGATCATAATATATTCTTACTCGTTTTTTATGACCTTTAAGATTATCTATACATCCTTTAGCCAAGGCATCCAAATCCCAGACTTTTATAACTGTATCAGTACCAGCACTGTATAATTTACCATGATAAATAGTTAAACACCATACTACTTCTTGATGACCCCTTTAAAAACAGACAAGAAGGAATAATGTACAAGTAATCTAACTCCTATTGAGTATTTCCAATATCAAGAACCAGGATCATTTATCACTTCATTTTACCTGCATTGATAACTGAAAATGCACACAATGTATTAAACAATAGCCTCAAAGTGCAGTTATACGTCTGGTTAAGATCTTAGTTTTCAATAAATATTTGATTAGATGAGCCATGAAAATTTATAACACAACAATCATACATACACACAAAATTTGAAGCAAATGATGAAACACCTCAGACAAAAAGTGTGAAAATAACCTTACTTACCTGAGTGTACCAATACATTTAAACTGAAATGGTTTTTCCCATTGTTCAAATTTAGTAGTATTTGTGGGACTGGATGATGGTGATGTGGGGATTGATGATAAACTTTTATTTGAACCTAAAAAAATCCACAATTATATGTCTGGATAAACATAGAATTATTTCATTTTTCATCCATAGATTATCTTACATCAATTGTTATTAACAAGGCTGGACATGCTCACTGGGGTAAATTTTTGGATAGATGGCAGCTCGAATATCTGGGAAAAGCAAGCCTCAGACATCCAAATATAGGTCAGATATACATTGTTGTTCAGTGCAAGTCAAAATCTTAAAATTGATGAAAACTCAACCTTCAAATACAAAGCCATGATTCAAAATATGATAACAAAACAAACTTATACCACACTTGTCAACTCCCGCTTGCATTTCAGAAAGAAAATATCTGGAGAAATAGTTGGTTGATGATATAAACTATTTACCTGTTAAAGAATCATGTTTATTATAACTAGATTTTCTTCCTGTTCTAACTGACTGTTCTATCATACACTGTAATACCTCTACTTTCTGTTGTAATCCATTTATAGAACTAAAATATATGTTAACAGTCTGTTCTACTATAGACCTAAGGTCTGTTTACATGTAACAGGCCAATCCTGTAAACCAAGCTAGCCATTTATCCAGGGTGAAATATTTGCTCCATATAGAGTCAAGAGCCAAGTAAAGTCAGACCAGAGATACTCAGCGAACCGAGGCATTTCACCTAGCCAGGGTGACCCATATCAATGTCATCATTGCAATTGTAATTTTTAAAGTTCTATTTGACCAAAAACAATTGCATATAAAATGGAAAGAAAAATTATGAAAAATTGATGAAAAAATTGATAAATATATTCAGTGAATTTTAGAAAAATATAAATTATATCTGAAGATCAATGACTTACCTTATACAAGTAGCTAATTGTGAAGACAATTCCTCACGACCACTTTCTAGAAATATAACTTTCTCTTTTAAACACTTAACCTCTTTATTTAAGGTTTTATTTTCTCTTTCCAGATAGACTGTCTGAAAGGTCGACAAAAGGTGTACAAATAGATTAAAAGAAAGACAAATATTGGACAGCTCAACCATTTGTCTAATTAAAATTAGACCAAATTTTCGTTCTATTTTTTATTACATGTACTTTCTTTTCTTTAATATAGCCACTTCAGACTGGCCTCTTAAATATTCTGAAAAATAACCTTTTGACTTAATCTGATGACATCTGCTTTAAGCAATCAAATTCCTCCACTCTCTCACAAAATGCCAGCGCTGGAGAAGAAATTTGATTGGTTAAGCAGGGTCAAGTCAAAAGGTATTTTTGACGAATGTTTCAGAGAACACTCTTCAGACCCTAACTGAAGTAGCTATATTAGAAATAAAAGCTGATAGAAAAACGGAATGAAAGTTCGGTCTATGTTTAATTAGACTGACTTTATGTGATTATGAAGGAAAGATGGTGTATAATCATGCAGAATGCACTCTCCTTTCAGTTTACACTCTCAAATCTGCAAAATATTAAATTCAATGTAGGTTTACTATTTAGACACCATAATATTGAGGTCTAGTTGAACTAAGATTTTTGTTATGCTATTCAGATTATATAACTATATACAGTGAAGTTAACTTACCCTAGACAGTAATTCTCTGCTATTATTATTGGAACTACTAGGTGATTTTAATGAACAATTTTCTACATGTTGTTGTATACTTGATAACAATCCTCTAAAATCACATCCTAGAAAAATATGTAACATTTATAGGGGAATAATGCCAAGATTTTTAACAGTATAGACATGCGTCAATTCTTGGCTGAATCTATCTTGGTATTGATTGGAAGATTTCTTTGTGTATTCTTCGGTAAGCCCCTTTTCTCTGCCATTTGAAAAATGATTTGTCACATGAATAGAGTTCATAGCTTTAGAATCTTTTCATTTTAGTCATATTGTTTATATCTGTTCAACAAGCATTTCAGTATCATTAAATACATAATCTACAAAGTTTTTGCTTTCATTGGCATTGAGTACAAACACTTGAAGTCCCAAACGACCAGCTTAAGAGACAATTACTGTTCTATGTTGCTGTTGCCAGCATCAATACTCTTCTTACAATTTGGAAATGTATCAATGCAAATCAGTAAAAAGGTACAAATTTGTTGTTTGTGTGAAACAACACAAAATACTCACCATACATAAAATTGGGACATGGATTAAAACGGCAGTTTTGAAGATGATTTTTTAAATCCTGGCGTCGATATTTACCACAATCTTTATTATTTTTACATGAAACTAAAACATACTGGCAAATTTTCCTGTGTTCATCTATAGTTCCTGAAAAAATGAATTTATGTATGATCTCACGCTGATCGAGATTGGAACCCACAGCTGTAAAGAACCATCTAACCAAGTGTGCTAGAGAACCTCTTTTTCTGTAGATCCTTGCTATACATGAACTTAAGAAATTGTTATGCATCTCCTAACTGAAGAAATTGTTATGCATCTCCTGTTAAGGGTTATCTAATATTCAACCAATCAATTTTGATACTATTGGGCCAAAATATCACGCAGCAACTTAAAATGTGTAATTGACAAACCTAAAGTTAGGTGTTCTGAACAACCACTTTTATCTTCAATCCATTCATTATTTTGCTGAATCAAACCATACGGACAATGTATCAACAAATCATTTATCTGACCAACTACTAGTCTGCAACATAACACACTAGATTACAATCGCTTCATAAATTCCAAATTTCAAATTTGCCCATTGGCATTAGTAATCCTTTAGCGACATTTAGGGGTAGAGATCACATTAAATAACGGAACACAATTATATACAATATACCATAAAATTGTGTTCCGTATTTTAATTGGTATAGTAGTTCATGAGTCATTAAAGGGAAAAGGATACCTTGCCTTTGACGTTATCCAATTGCACAGGTGCTTGTGGACAGGATAAACTTTGGTGATGTCAAGCATTTGATACTTTGCCTGTCAACTGATATCTATACTCCACACAAATATCGGTTGAACGGCAAATTCTTCACAAAAGGCTATCCAGTCCACAACTAAGTAGGCTACCTTTCTGTGTCCAAATGTAACATTTGACATTATTTTACTTAAATCTGTATGTTTCCCTACACCACCAAAAACATTAATGGTTAAACACAAATATTAACAGGAAAATACTTTCAGATAAACTGGACCTAAGTGAAGGTGACATTTTCTCTAGATTTTTGTCATCATGTTATTCAAGGCATACAGTCGAGTAACCTAATTTCGTGGAAACCTATTATTCGTGGATTTCCGGAAAGGATTAATAATTTACATGAGCGACCTTGTGCGACCTCCGCATTAGTTTGTTTTAATAAACATGGGTTTTCTCTACAATATCATCTAGTAGAATGAATCCAGTAGTTTCAAGCAAGGTAAAATGTATTAATGTATACTTTGACAAATACAAAATGGCGGATTTCAGTTATTACCAAACGTCACCATTTTTTATCAGCCGAATTTCCTTATAATCCCTAGCCGTAATCGGAATTCCAAGTGTCGTCTGCTAGAATGTAATCCAACGAATGAAGTCACGTGATCAACTAGCGGATTCCGTGTCAGCAGAAAATTTCTATGGAACACAAAGTGGACCATATTCTTATGTTGTTTCAGTGACTTTTATCAATAAATCACGCTACGTATCTTATTTTGTCAGTCACTATTTTTTTTTTTAAATCGTGGTTCTTTGAAAGAATTGTCACTAGTTATAATGAATTGATATTAAAGATAAATACTAAGAGAAGTTAATTATACCACCTGGTATCCATACGTGTATTTCTAGCCTTATTTATAGTTCAAACATTGTACACGAAAATAGGTGACGCATTGTGACGCCGTTGCCGAGTTGGTTTCTCATGAAATATTGGTCAAAGTGAAGGATTCATAAAGAAAATCGAAATAAACCAATTTTAATTATTTTGTAGAATATCTGAGGAAACATCTAAGACATAAAAAAAATTTTTTTGTCTTTTTAATTTTGACGAAATTCGGTGTTGAATCCTTATATCCACAAAAATAGGTTACACCACTGTACTAGCCTAGCACTAAAAAAATTGAACTGACGGATTAATTTTATCAATACAATTTACAGCAGTATTTGTAACATAAAAACTTGTAATTACCTATTCAGAACTAATTTATCTGAATCACAGGGCGCAGAATCTATTGGACATTTATCCAAATTTTGTGTACAACCTCTACAAAATGTGTGTCCACAATTTACATTGCCATTTATGACTGGATCTTCATAACATTTTCTACAAATTGGACACTTCAGGTGAGTGTTTGGCTCTTCTACAAACTTGACAGGTTCTCTTATATCTACAGCCATTATCAGATTTATCTAAATCAATCTCCGTAATATCAGACAATAATTTCGAAAAGAGAATTTCAATTTTCCTGAACTATTCATCGCTTTTGAGGACCTAAGGACATCCGGCTTCTCAAAATAAACAAGACTTGATCGCCAGGACCTTTTTGATTTGAGTTATTCCCCTTGGTTTATAAAACTACATCTTTAATCCGAGAGATTCTTTAAAATTATCCTGTTAGTACGAATTGTCTGCTAATTTGAATTTAATAAGAGAATATGATTTTTTCAGTATTATGGAATTGGGAATATTTATAGTTTGTTATCACATATCAAGTACCAAATATTCAGCAGTGTTTGAATTAGTTATTTATCAAGTCAAACGGCAGTAGGCCTAATCCTTTTGAATAGAAACAAACTTGTTCATCAAAATAGGGCAACAGGCACTGTCCAGGGCATAGTTCAATCTATCAGAACCTCATCTTTGCAAATCAACTAGGTCTGCCCATTATCTATAATAAGCTGCAAACTCTTGATTACAATTGCAATAAGGGCTTTAGGATAGGTGGGAGGGATTAGGCTATAAACATTTCTTCAGCAGATAATGTGTTATCTGTTCTTCTCTTTATAGGTACAACACAAAATATGAAGGCATTGTGTATCAGAAAGTTTTATTAGGACAGTGAAGGTAAATTATAGGAATCCACAGCATAAATCTATATACTTTTCTGTTTATCATTTTTATTTTGATTATTGATTTAGCAAATTCACCATGATTTTAAAATTGTCTACAATACAGATATAAGTAAGATACTTGTTGCAAACACTCATTAAGCTGTAAAAAGACAAATTGGAGTAATACCACAAAATGTATGCACATGAACATTATTTGTGAAATTTGTATGGAACCATCACCTTATAAATCAAATGCCTGAATGGCTGAATAAACTACGGTCAATAAACAAGAAATTGGAAACAGACATGACAGACTTCACTAGGTTAAATAAAACTTGATAATGTATTCTATACCTTTCCGATTGGAAGTTTCCGAATAAGAAATAGCATTGGAAACCACTGAAACTATGAGGGGAATGGTATTTCACACTGCTAAAGTAAGATATCTTGAGCTACCCAAGTTTCAGAGTTGGTAGTGTTGCAACATCAATGTCAAACTGAATTACATAGACATTATGTGATAAAATAATTTGAGAGAAAAAACATCTTTATCACACCTCCCACAGGTTATGAATAATATAATAGAGTGTATTGAATCATACACAACAAATCATATTCAAAATTTTCATGATAAACATACTTAACAAATTCGAAATGATAGAGATTGGCAGTTTAAAATAACATTAATACAAGCTTGTAATGTAACCTGCATTACAGTTATCAAAATTGAAATTGCATAATAAAAGCTTTACAAATAGTACAGAAAATATTCATATACAGAAATAAAACATAACAGTTCTTATTATAAAATAGTATTAAATTCATACCTTTTGTCTCTTAAACTATGGTGTTTTTTTATTATATTTGAATGCCCAGAAACCTTATTTATTAAACAAAACAGCTTATTTTGGTTCAAAGTATAATATTTGATATCATTTTATATAAAATTGCACTTTTTCTACCTTGGAACAAAGTTAAATCTATGGTCTATATGTAGCAAACTTGTCATCTGAAACCCTCCCTATCATATCATTCATTACTGACTGACTGAAATGTTAGTTTGATTAATCAAATACATTATTTGTTGACAATTTTTAATTTTTGAAGTAAGACATACTCTGATAAAAAGCTAAATTGACTTGTATGTACATCTCATTTATAAGACCATCTCCTGAGTCAAAACTAAATGCAGTATATATAAGTTGCTATGTACAATTGAATGTGAATATATAATTTCATTACAGTATATACAAAGACAATAGAGAATCTTCTTAGGTTATTTTACTGGGAAGGAGCTTGTTGCCTGCCTGTTAGCAACCCATGCTGTAAACACATCCCTGAAAGAACAAAAAATTTAAATGTGACAAAGTAAGAAATGTACGTAATTTTTTTGAAAGTTTCTTGATTACATTATCACTTCATAATAGTCTGCATCATAATAGTCTGCATTATCTTGGTGAAATAAATAACTTTAACTCAGTAGAACTTTAACATATAAAGAAAGTTACATTTTTGTCTATAGATATGACAACTTTCCAAATTTAGTTTTTTATTAACTTTGAGTTTTTAGCGTGTTGGTTGAGTTATTAATACATAGTTTGAATACATACCTACAATGACTGACTACACACTCACTACTACAATATTCTTCATCCCAACAGGGACTGTTGATAGCATTATTACCACATCCATTTCTAATACATTGACTGTTAATTCTACCACTATAATTAGCCTGTCAAAATATAGTAATTTATATCATGTAACATTCAATACAAACCATTTGTAAAAAAAAGAGTTAGAGTTTGTTTTCATGTTATTGTGGCAGATGACTTTTCAGTTTTCTTCCCTCAAATTCTCATGTCTGCAATTGTAAATAAACAGTTCAAGAAAAGATAGAATTGAAGTTAATAGTATACCTGATTTTGTGGTTGATATGAAACATTTGTTTGTTGAACCGGTTGAGATGGTTGATAATGGTGTATTAATGGTTGTTGTTGATGATGAGGAGGACTATAATTAATAACTTGTGGTGGTGACATCTGATCCATAGTATTCACCATCATATGAGAGTTGTCCCCCATTAAAGTCGGACTACCTTGAGAAACCTGAATAGGTTGTTGTTGATATGGTGGAGACTGCTCATTTCCACTAGATTCCTCTACTGCTGCCTGTGAATGAAAAAGCTATTATATATTTCATTACAGATATATCATTTCACTATTAAGGAACTCAGATACATTGGACTGAGATGGGAGTAACCATCTTGAGAGAGTGCAGGAGAGTTTGTCTGTGGCATTAATCACAAGCAATACGATACACAGATCATTGCTTTGCATTTCAATGCATATAAAATCTCATTCATTACTTACCAATGAAACTTGACTAGCTCTATAGGCTGCTAATTGTTTTAAATATTCTTTCTTAGCCATTTCAGTCTTCTTTTTATAACCCTACAATATTTCAAAATATATTGTAAACTTAACAAAACTACTACCAATGATGATAAATGCCCTTCGTATTTCATATCTTTGAAACGTCAGTTAGCTATACTAGAAAGTTACAAATATTCAACTTACATTTTTATGATCAGGATCTAAACCATCCCACATAGCAGCTACAATTTTAGAAACTTCACCAAAACTAGCACTTGGATTTTGTCCTTTAATAGCAGCTTGTGTATCACGGAAGAATAAAGCATATGCGGACACTGGCCTGAAATTAAACAAATTTCAAATGAATCTATGAAACATGAATATATCTATTATCTGTTAAGCTAGACATCTCTATTCTACACAATGCTTGAGAAAATATATTTCAAGGTCATTTTTCAACCTAATAGCTTCAAGCTCCTGGTTCTGGAGATTATATTTGTAGTGTGGCAGCATTCCTTTCAGAGATTCTATATACATAAAAAGATATGATGTTAACATACTTTTGTGGTTCATTTGGATCTTTTTTCTTTTTACGTTTTGGTGTTTTAGGTTTTTTAGCTGGTGGAGGCGACTTATTTGTTGGTGAAGGAACAGGACTTTTCTTTAAATCATTGTTAGCTGCTTGTCTTTTTAATGATACTAACTGAAAAAATAACCAGATATATATTTATAACTATATGGATTCAATAGCACCTTCGAGTCACATATAAATAACAAACTAAATATTCTGAACAAAACTGTCCTAAGAAAATGTCCATTTGTATTTTTTGTCTACCCTATTAACCGGAGTTTAAATGACTGAATAAATTGTTTTAAGAACAATTGAGATGAAGAGGAGAAAATATTTTTAAAAAAAATAACAAGTACTTTATTTTCTAAAAAATTCAATGGAACAGACAATTTAATAGTCACATCAAAATTTCGTAAATTTAACACTTTAATGTTCCTTGAAAATATGACGAAATCAATCACTGATTTATTAATGGACTAATTAAAGGTCAAAAATGTTAATTAAGAAATCTGATAATTGATGTCATTATACAAAGACAATTTTTAATGAAAAAGAAATAAAAATGTGGAAAAAGAAAAGGGAAGAATGTTTTGAGAGAAAATATGATGCATAAATAATGATCATTTCAGAAAGTAAATATTAATTTTGACATGTTATCATAGAATCTCATATCTTTTCTTCCTTCTCTAACAATATCTCTAGTGATTCATAATATTATCATCAATTTCATTTATTTCCCTCTCAAAGCATCTTCATTCCACAACAATGGCATATTCCTAATTGTTTTTTTTCAGTATTTTTGCCGTATAATGAATGTTTTTTTTCTAGTATGTGTGTGTTCAGTATAAAAACTAGTACTAATATAACTTCCAAATCAAAATTTCTTTAAAAGATATTTTCCCTTAACATCTGAGACACATTAATAAATTTTTACAACGTTAATTTTTGCCTAAAATATGTTAAAGTCTTGTTAAAGTCTGCTGCAAATTCTCTCTCTTTTTCAAATCAAATACAGTAACTCTGTCTTTCAAATTTGACAGAACATCATTTTATTTCAAATCCTTTTATGGCTTTTGTTTACTTTCTACTTGACTGAATCTGCCAGACTTTTTCTAATAAAACAAATCTTTCTTCAATACTACAAGTTCACATTTAACTTTCTTAATGGGCTCTTTATGTGGTCACTAATGCATTGGTGCAATTATATTTCACAGACTGGAAAAAATCTTTTTTCTTTTCTACCATTACTTCGACATTTATTTAACAGTAGGAAAACCATTATAATTTTTATTTTAATTTGACACTTGTATTGAAGTATTTGATGAAGACATTTAATTTTCAACCAATATTGAAATAAGATGTTCTTCTTCTGCATCAATGGAAATCTTCACAATTCAAATTCATTTTAAATAGTTAAAAGGAATTAAAGTTGACTTAGTAACAATCTTTACATTATGAATGAAAATAAAGCAAATAGTTCACCTAATGAACCACTCTGCAGAGTTAAAGTAAACCATGTTGTACATCAACCCCTAAATTTCACTTTTAAAGAGATTCATTGTATAATTCAAATTCTGGTTTGACAGAGATGATCCAATGCAACAATTCATTTACATTTAGATAATATTTGTTGTGCCATCTTGTGCCGATGTACTTAAGACTAGCCATATTTTGGGATATTTGGCTCTATATATGATGTTCAGTTCATCTACATTTGTATAAATTGAATTTATTTGATTGACTGATTTGATTAAGCAAGTTATTACAATCAACTTCATGTGGGAAAGTTAATAAGTCTGGATATCTTTAACTTTAGATTTTGTCACCCCCTCCTTACATTTTTTTCTGAGGATACAGAACCAGATATGTGATATTCATTCTAAAGATTGACACAAGACACCCTGTTCTAGCAGCTGGGAACTATTTGAACCTATCTTTTTAAGTTCTACAAGTTGATAAAGCCAATGAATCCCTGAATTCATCCATAATTTAAAGTAAAAATTTATACAATACCTGAGCCAATGGCAAACTATCATCACTATCTTCACTGGTACTTTCTCTAGGTGGTGAGGTGGTTTTAGTTGTTCCAGGTATTGGTGAACCCTGATTAACTCCCCCTGTTACACCTTGTACAGGATATCCTACTGTATTAGATATGGTACTATTCATTAATGATTGCTGCTGGCCAGCAGTAGCCATTTGTCCTTGGTTTGTTTGTCCTTGAAACATAGCTTGTCCTGTGGTCATGGTGACATTTTGGAACATATTATTCTCACCATAATTTGGATTATTTCCTTGGAATGTATTACTCATATTAATGTCCGGATCGTAAAAGTTCTGTGGTGGAAATGTGGGATTTAAGTTAGCTGTATTTTCCAAATTTGAAAAGATGTTAGAGTTCTGAGACATATTTGAAGCCATTGTTGCTGGATTGTTCATCATCTGTGATGCCAGTGATGTATTCTGGGAATTAAATATGTCTTGCTCAGTAGGTACACCATGTCCTTGTTGCTGTTGTTCTGATGGTAGCATTAAAGGTACTTGACTCAACAAATCAAAATCTTCATCACCAAAACTTGGCACTTGGAAACCCTGAAAAATAGGACAACATATAAATTAATGTCAAACTTCTGAAAGGCATTGTTTGCATTTTTTGTCCAAAAAATTAAAATAATAATAGTTGTGCATTGAAATATGATAAAGTGTAAAGATAAATAATGAATGATATTAGAGAGGCAGAATGAAATGAAGATGTCTAATTTTAAACTAGATCTGATAATGTTGTATTAAACAGCTGTCTGATACGTGCCACTCATTGTTTAAAGGCAAACAACCCTTTTTTGTCATGATTGTTACAATTTCTGCTGCCTGCTGAGAAGAAAAATATAATGTGTTAAAACCTTGCAGGTGTTAATTATAAAGAGGTATTAACACCTTTAAGGTACACAATATGATTAATCTCTTGGAAAAATTTCTCCATCAACAATTCCAGTTTCCATATAAAGAAGTTTTCCCTCATTTTTAGCCATTTTGACGGACAGTATTATCATTTTTGACTCCATCATAATTTCATGTTTATGTTAAACAAAACTATTAGAGACATTACAAATAAAATAATATGCTCACTTTGTCTGAAAAAATAATTGGATTCAATTGGCTTATTTGAATATTGCTGCTGGTTTACAACCACCTTAGACGTTGTGACATCATTACATAAAGAAACCTGTACATTAACCAAGTCAACAACATAATCATACTTTCAAAAATAGAAATATTTATTGCAAACTCTGTCTTAAACCTTAACTGCAATAACCACCTTTCTTTGTAAATGCAGCGCTTTGATTAGATAGTACGATTGTGAATACAGCCAATGAGAGCCCTTAACAGAAATCTGTAAACTATAATCCATAATGTTTACAGTCTATATGTTGTGGGCTCTGATTTGCTGTTTTCACAAGTGGACAATCCAATATGACTTCTGTGATACAAGAAAAGCTGCTATTGCAGTCAAGGTAAAAGATTCAGTTTGTAAGAGTTTGACATTGTGAAGATGTGGGGCCTGTTGTAAGACAGTTCGTAAGTGATTCTTGTATCTATATAACTTCTTAATATCTGATTGGTCAATATCATCTCAACAACATGTTAGTGATCTTCTTCATACTACATCAAGATATATATTTCAATTGTTTACAAAATAATTACAATTTCTCAGCAATTAAAATATGATAAAACAATTATTGACCTTTTAATCCCAAGAATTACCAACATTTATCAAGGTTGAATGCCTTAAATTATCTTGATGAAATTTACACACTATTTTGGAAAAAAAAACAAAGTTTAAGACAATTACCTTGCATTGCAGACAGTTAAAATTTGAATATGTTAATTTGGTATAATTAAAGAAGAAATAATTAAGATAATTAATGAGATTGTTGTGATTAATTATCTAATAATGATCCACTACTTTCACTTTAACTATGATGATTAATAGCACAGTGTTTAAAGGAAATCTATTTTCCTGTCAAATTCCACTCTATTTTAAGCGTAATGGCTTTTGGATGAAATTAATAAGCAATAATTCTAAGTCATTATAATTGTATTGATTTTTAGATGGCACTGATCATCATTCAGTTTTACAAAGCCATCAAAGTAAATGAAATCAATCTTCATTTAACCATCATGAGGCTGAAAGTCAGAACTGGACAAATCTTGAAAGGTTTGAATCAAAACCCCACACACCTACCAGCCAAGCAAGGAACATACTGACTAAAACCTCAACTAACTAAAGGCAGGAACTATTAAAGCCCATATAGTCGAAACCAGCCAATCATCATCACAAACTAGGCGAAGATCAAATACAAGTTAGTCACATTGCCTTTCCTCAGACCAGGGCTGTGGATCTGGCTCTAATTTCTGGACATGTCTGGTAGGGCAGTTCAAATGTCTGAGAATCATAAGTCTCATCCAGTTTCACACCAGATTCACTAAAATTAATGCATAAATTCAGTAAAATGAACATAAGTTGAGAATACAGAATTTTTAAAATCAGAGAGATCCTTGAAAATGTGTGCATGATGATGATACACCAGATTACATAGTTTTGAAAACACACATAACTTCTGGTTTTCATCAATAAATCAAAAGCAGTTTGTATAGCATAGAAATTCAAACGTGAGGACACAAAATTTCTAAAACTTATTAAACCAGCATGTATTATCACATGCATTTGTGAAGAAATAAAAATTTAATACATGTATATCAGTATATATCAGATGAAACATAATAATGATGCTGTGTTAAACTAATTATTCAAAGCTGACAAAATATTCAAAAAATAATTCAACCTTTGTTTTTAAGTTTTGAAAAGCTGTACTTACCTCCATTATAATAAAACTATAATCAATAAGAGAGGTTGATAAATTGATAGAATCTCTAGTCTTTATCCACAAAGAGTACTATGATACCAGTCAATAAATCTGGACCAATTTACACATTAAATTGTCAAACTATTCTTAAATGATTTGACATCCTTCCAATCAATAACCAATCCTATTCAACAACTCTCGACAGGTTTTTTTTTACCACTTAAAAATTAATTTTCACTGCTTCTCTAAAAAAATATCCAATTCCATTTACGTCCATTGACAATAATTAATGTTACCCATTAATTTCCCAATCTCTTGATTAACATCAATTTAGTTCCACAGAGAAAAAAACAACAAATTCCTCAATGAATCAGAAAAAATCTAATTCCAATCAATTATTTCTCTAATAAATATTGCAACTGGAAAGAGAAACACACTGTATCCTTTAATATCTTGTTAGAATTTGTCATTACTTTACAGCAACATTGTAGAAAGGATATAAAGTAGGTATTTGGGTAGCTATTATAATAATAGTAATCTGTACTAGACAAGTACTAATATATTAAACAGCATGGTACTTTATACTGACCAATACAAATAGTACACAATTTTAAATCTCTCATGAAATCATTGAGCCATTTACTCTCCTATTATTACCATGGTGCATTTTATGGGAACTAGAGAAGAGAACAGGTATATTAAATAAATGATGAGACTTCATCAATAATTCACCTTTAAACCATCCCTTTTTCATCCTATTGTTCACTTGTAGGCCAATGAGAATAATATACCCGTTTCATTTAAGACCAATACCATAGCACAGGTTGAAAACCCACCATAGCACTGTATACTGTCAATAACAGAGAGTTACCCATAAGACTTTCATCAAACTTTGAAACTTAACATTCTAATCATCAAGTGCAAAATGTTAAAAGTTTTAATAATTTTCCCAGTAAGAAACATGAATATCAGTTGTTGGTTTGATCTCAGAGATAGATCATTTTATGGAACTTTGCAACACCATCATATCTTTTTCAAGCATAAAAAGAGGACAAATCTCAAAGATAACCTCAGTAAAATAACCATGAAAATTTAAATGTTATTTCATTAAAATTTTTGTCAAAATTTCAAAAAAGGTGACAACATTTGTAATATTTCAGTGAACTTCACCAAAATTTCACCCACATTTTTACTGGATAACTGCCTGAGATCATATAATCCTTAAGGTTATTTTTAAAAAATCTTTACCAGTTATCCATTATCTCATTGTACAATTATGTACTTAGATTGGTAAATTTGGTCTTAAATTGGCTACATTAGGCACTGTTCTCAGCATGAGCAAGAAAAAATGGTGAAATTTTGTTTATTTATAACCAATTTCACCATAAGATCTCTTTCAAAAATTCTCTTCTAAACATTTTAACTGATTAGTGTTTCATGTTGCTATGTCAAGGGAATAAATTGTTTTTAATATATTAATTAGAAGTTCATAACTGATTTTTCTTAGTTCAATTGATGCAAATAATTTTCCAATAATATTCCCCAGAATCTCCTGATCACCTGATTAGTCATCATCAAACATCTCAAAGTCAGATAGAGATTAAATTCTGTTCTGTGACCACTTGAAGGAAGCAATATATCACAGTCAGTATTGAGCAATATTTTAGTAAATAGTATTTTAAGTCTCAAGCCATCTGTGTTCTATGACCATATGTTGTGTAAAAAGACAATGTGAAGACATCTTTAGTTGTTGATCTGTAATCAAGCGTTGAGATGGGAAGAAAAGACAAGATGATAAGATGCTTCTATTCTATTCTAGTACAATAACATACAGACAGATCCTGTTTTGTTCATTTGAACACAATGTGCTCCATACAGAAAAAAAAATCTCATGGACAATCAAATATTACATTCTATGTTATAAATAATTTAACAGACAAAAAAGATTTTTTTAAATTCATTAATATTATAATCTAATGAATATTCAAACTATCATAATGTTGTAAAGAAAAGTCTAATTCTTTTCGGTTAATTAACATAATTTTTGTTTGAAATGAGTTATTGATTATTAAAATATTTACTAATGAAAATGAAATGAATAGTTTTTCTAAAATTTACAATTTTTATATCGCTCATATCAAATAGATCAAAATGAGCTCGATTTTTTTTCAAAATGTTTGTGTGTTCATGATGGAAATTAACTAAAAATCTTGCTTTTCTACAATGTTTGCTTCAAATAATTTTAAATCAGCTTTGAAGATGAAATCAATTTTTTAAAAACAAAGACATTACTTCACAGAAAAAATCACATAGGGGAAAAGCAGATGGCGAAGCTATTTTCAAATATTCTTAAATTCTTAAATACACAATCAAAATTCATCACAACTTTTTTAATTTACAATTTTCAAATAACAGTTGCTTTGTATTAAACAGACATTGAGTCATTGCAGAGTCATTGATCTTTACTCATAAATAGAGACATCAAACTCTTCACATAAAATAAGACAAATTTCTCTCTCATCAGCAGATAAAAAGGATATAAAATCTGTATCAAACTATACAATCAGTATATTTTATTCTGTGAAACACTGAGAGAAAGAAATCCTCAACATCAAGCAGTGACAATTTGTTCAAGCAGTTTAACTCTCTATTATTGAAGCTATATTAGGAGGTATAAAGAAGAGGAAGATCATTGGTCGCTTGCCATCTGTCTGTACTAACATCATTGATGCGTTACTTCTCAATACAACGTATTTACTGACTTATTGGTGAATTAAAGACCTTGTATGTTAATAATATATATTAAGAGAAGAACAATGGTGCAGACTGACATCAGGTGTTATAGATCTAATGAAACATGTAGAAATAAAACAATGGATTAATCTTGTATAGGGCTAACCTTTAAGCCGATTCCAATCCTCTTATCAACTCTATTTCAATAAACTATAGGAGTGTTTACACATTCATAATTATACCACTTCCTTTAGTTTGATCACTGGAAGTTTCATTTTAATGATCAATATATTACCTCATTTCAATTGTTCAAACTAATGTTCGAATTTACACAAACATTAATGAGTAGCAACTGAAAGGATACTCTGACATACAGAAAAATCATGAAAGTTTTAGCAAAACAACTTTGATCACAATAAATCTGTCTTAATAAAGAATTTAATATTCGAAAAAACTGCTTTCGTTACTTAACTTTTAAAAACATTTTTTTGTAAAAGTGGATAATAAATCGACAACTATCAACTCATTTAACACTTTCTTTGATTCATGTTATTATGAACAGTTGGTATGCCTGACTATTTTTAAGCCCTCATTGTTTGATAGGGTAAAATACCTATAGAGATATAATATTATCTATTCTCTTTTACAAGGTAACAGATGGTAAATATGTGACGTTAAAGATAGCCTTGCCAACCAAGGTGAAATGAGCCCACCAGCAGCTTTGATTGCAAGTACCAATCATTGTTTGTAGCCTGTACAGTGACCATGAAGCAAGTTTAAACAGATGGACGACAATATGCTTCCATACTACGTGTGGGCATATACAAATCAAAAGAATCTATTATAAAGAATTGTTGCCTGAAGAGAGTGGAAAAGTTGCACTAAATAGCTAATAGTTGAATATGCTAAGTTGGAAACCTTATTTTGGTTAAAAATGATCAGATCATCAAAATTGATAGGGATATTTCTTCATAATGACATTGAATAAAAATAATCCATGAAGAATTGTAGCCTGTAGAGTAGCAATATAGCTAACAGAATGAATAAGCTAAGTCGGACACGATATTTCCATGAAAGGATGGATCGACGGATCGATGGAGTGATTACAATAAACATCCCTAACTATTTGTAAGGGCGTATAAAAAGCAATCCATTAGATCAATAAAATAAAAGTTATACTTACAGTTCCAGACATAAAATGATCAGTGGTATCTTGATTATTATTATTATTATTCATTCTGTATGTATAATTATTATTACTGTAACACTGAAATTATACAAACATACAATTATAATTATCATTTAATGATTTCATTGTTTTGCAGAACAAGGGCCATAATTAATACTAAATATTCTTATAATAGGGTGAACAATTCCACAAGTTTAGTCTTCAAATTTCATCAAAAATTGTGTTTTTTACAGTCCTTATGGGCAATTGAGGAAAGACAGACTTATGGGCTACTGAAGCTAATGATTTTTGGACATTTGACTTTGCCAGACATTTCTGACAACTAGAGTTCAAATTAACATCCCTGATTGTTGACCCCTATTTTAACCTATACAGCTAACCTAAATTAGTGAGGTAATTTTCTGTCAATACACAAAAGAGTTTATACATTTCGATGATAAAAATAACAAGTAGAGTTAAGGGGTACACAGGATATTTGGGATTATTTACAAACTGTTTTTATTCTGAATGAAAGAAATAAACCATCTGAAACAACTCATTATATATTTCTAAAACCAATCATCACAAATATCAATGACAGCCAGTCTATTGACATGTTAAGTGTTTTTGGACAAAGGTTCCTGACAATTCAGAGACTGTAAATGGAAGTTTATGATACCATTAGCACCAAGTCATTTGATATAAAATGTTGATCTTGATAATACTCTAGTTAATTAACAGCAATAGAAACAATGGTCACATTGAAAAAATCAATTTCTTTTCTATATTAGCAAATCTAGATATCATTGTAATTGAATAGCCACCATGCTACTTGGAAAGAGTTTAAAGTTTGCAAAGTACTGGTCTGAATAAACTGTGGATAATATCCTACTACTATTAATAAATCAGTGAGAAAAGAACATGGGCGATATCAAACAAGTCTTTAGTCTTTCTAAAATTCAAACAGTATGATACCTTGCTTGTTGTCAAAACTCTTCATCAGAATCTGATATGGAAATGAGTATTTACATAAGGTTTGGCCCATTCATTGGTCAACAAAATGGATTCTCCCAGTTGTTGCCAGTACAGGCCATCCTTGACTATCCAGTTGCTTTCAGATTCTGACAGAGTCCATCTAATGACAGGAGAGTATTTATGTATATATTAAAGAGGATGAGTTTACACCAATAAAATAGTTATTAATACAGATACCAGAGAGTAAAAAGAGCTCTTCTGGCTGACTTTTGAAGACAATTATCAATAGTAATAATGAACTGTGATTATAAGAATTGTATTTACATTGACAATCTCAAATCAATGATTCCATCTGCCTTTTCCTTCATTCTACATCTTCTATCAATGAATAAATCTCAATTATATTGATTAATTATCGTTAGTCGACTAATTACTACCAACTATCTTCAGTCTAACAATACTAATATCAACAATCTTCAACTTCATACTACACACTTATTGATGTCAATTAATCAATACCAATTGTTTACCATGACATATTTTTATCAATCACCTAACAATATGACAAACTTTTTGAAAAAATACATGTTTAATTATAGAACGTAAGACAAGATAAGATACACAAACACAAAACAATTAAATCAAACAGGGTTTTGCCTAGATTTCTGAATTAAAGAATCACATCATATAAATCATTGTTTTGTAATGGAGCCTAGAAATCATAATAATGGCTTGTGGACATTGTGATAATATGCGAATTTAATACTTTAAAATTGAGGTTTATATGAGGCGATAAAAATTATTCATAAATGAAAAACAATGTTTATATGAAGCATAATATCATGGAATTGTTTCATTAACATTTTATGTTAAACAAAGTCCATATTTTTTCCTAATTTGTTGGCTTTTTTTCAAATTTCAATGAAAACTATGGTTATATTAGAACACTCCCTCAGATTTGATACAACTGACCAAAGCATAATAAGTTTTCAGTCACCCTAACTACCAACATCTATTAACTTATGCAAATTTAGATTTTTAAAATAAAATAGGATAATGTGTAATTTGATCACATTACACAGTAAACTGACGTTTAGAATTATACACATAATAATAATTATCATACAGTGACTGATAACATGAAAAGACTGTGATTAAATGAAATGAATATTGTAAAGCAATTAAAAATTCTATTCTTTCTTTGATTGACATAACTGATTGATGTTTTTCTTTTAAAAGGAAGGAAGTTTGCCAAGCAGGATATTAATTGAACACAAAGAGTGTAAAAATCAATTAGAAATTATGTTACGTTGTGGTTTTGAACACAAAGCAACCTCTGATGAATTTTCTTCCATCCATTCTATTCACTATGGAATAATTTAAGCATTAAATCAAGTCATTTTGGTGAATAAATTTAAGATAATTCATGTCTCAACCGTAAAACCTTATTTGAAGTACAAATTCTGTTAAAATGTTTTGTTTAAAAAATTGTTTTAATGAATTAATTCATATGATTTATTATTGATGGTTTTATATTTTTTATAGTATTAATTAAGATTTCTCATGAAAAACTAAATATAATGATGATTACTTGGTAGTCAATATTTAAAACAATTCTCTAGGGGCCTTCATCTTATATCAATTTCACAACAGGGAGTACATTCATCAATATTGTATGGTTTTTCACAACTCCACTTCATTTAACTGGTAAAAACATCATTGGTAGTCACATAGCAATATACTGATAAACAAAATACAAAACCAAGAATTTGCACTAGAAATAAGAGGCATAACTTCATGTCCTGACTGTCCTATCCTATGTGATTTTCCATACCTATGATTTCAACCAACAACTCAGATCATCAAACAGGAAACTATTTTAGTTCAGTGGGACACATACCTCCTACTTACTGTGATCTCAGCAATGATCACAAGAGAGACAGTCAGTGGATTGTCATGTTCCGGGTCTGTCACAGAAAAGGTGCTACATAATTCAGGTTGCGAGAATCTGTGTTAAAGATGCTTAATAAGCAGGTACTGATGATTAATTCAGTCACACAATATACAGTTTTCAAGAAAACAATCTATCTAAAAACAAGAATTTTAAAACTGAAATATAAAACTGTAAAATGTTGACCTGGTTTTAAATATCTCATAAAACCTTAAATCATTTGATTATAATTAAATTTGGTGAGATTGAAGGAGAGAAAAATTTCAATAATTGATTGAATTAGTGTGGAGTAAATGATATTAGATGCTTGTAAAATAAGATTGAAACTTTCAACTTGGTATTAAGATGTGTTGATGTCAAAAAGAAAAAACAACAATGTTCTAACTCAATTACTCAGCCCACCAATCAATTGCATATCTAATCTAATTTATCTCGAAAGGCAATAGAAATCTCAACAACTACAGTTTGCCAACACAAAAACCTCCTGTCACATTGTCAAATGATTTGATGAAAATGGTGTCCTAAGGCCAAGAAAAACAATGGTATAAAAGAATAAAGTTAAGGCAAGGAGTAAATCGAAGAGACCATCATGTGTAATTGGAAAAGGGGTGAAGTTTTATGCTAATCAATATTGGCAGTAATTATACTGGAACTATCTTGTTTAGTTTGTATCTAGTTGGCTTCTAGCTATTAGGTCTCTCTTCTCAATGACTGGTGCCACCAGTAAAATAGAGACATTTCTAATTTGACAGATCTGTCTATCCAATCTAACATCTAAATCTTACATTGTCCTATAATATACAATTATACTCATTACAGATATCAAAGAAATAACTTTGCCATCTCTATTTGTGCCAATATATAGCAATGACCTTAGAAAATTCATGCTCACCTGAAGAGGAGGCCATGAAAGTTCAAAAGTTCCCCATACAGGGACATTCCGCTTTTTTTGTAGGTCAATAGTTTTTTTTGCTCAATTTCGTGAAAGCTATAAACCACATTCTATAGAAATGTATCCCATAACGTGTCTGAAAGTTTATTTAATAAAATCCAGCATGTTTTACAAAAAAAGCAGAATAGTTCTATTACCAACATGAAGAATCACACAAAAGTTACATAAATTGGTGAAGCCTATGTTTAAAAGGATACATCCAAAGCCTTGAAACTCTTCATAGGTCAATTTTGATACTGGACATATTGATCAATTTAGTCCTTAACATTACTGCCATTATGTTCAGTTGAACTTAACATATTATAAACCATACTATTTTGATCAGAAATGTTTGATTGCTGTCACTTTAAAAGGCACTTATTTGTCTCAAAACTGTAACATGGCTACTCAAAGATACAGATCACTTTGCTAGAAATGATGAAAATTGTTTTGGTTACAACACATTATACTGTATGTATTCAAAGTAAATTCAGTAGTACAATATGAAATGACCAACTTCATGTGACAGCCTCATCTTTGTGGTACAAAATGCCCAAACTGACTTGCACTAATTAGTAAAGCAAAAAGGTGCTTCAATGTTTGCAAAAGTTGCAGACAAGAGACTTACTTCTACTTTTGAATAGCAGAAAAGCAATTAAATCAATTTGCATTTTTCACTACAGGGACTTAGCACAATTTAATCATAATCTAAATTTGATATTTAAGTACTAAGCTAGTGTAAGTCAATATGTGTTACAGAAAAAGATAACTGTTTACTATCTGCTGTATAAATCGTTTGGTAGAATATTTTAGGAAGGTACTGTGAAGTGTAATTAGTTAAAATGTTATTAGAACTAATTGGTTTTACTGCTGATTAAAGATAAAGTTAGTTTGTGATAATAATGAAATATAATGAATCATATTTGATATTATAGAGAGTCTCTAGAGAAATGTTGTGAGTTATAATAAAGGCAGAGTTATTGATTAGGGTAAGAATAATGAGTGACAGGCAATGAGAGAAAGATGAAAATTAATGTCACTGTGTAATAAAGTTAGAAGTTGGTAGTCTAATGATAATAACAATCTATATATACTCTAATTATATTGAACTAATCATCTCAGTTACTATATTTTAAAGGATTCAAGTCTTGTAAAAGTTAACGAAATCATTACAACTCTGAAAGATAGCTTGCCAGGCAAGGTAATATACGCCCACTGGCAGCTTTGATTTTTGAATAAAAATATTTAGCAGTACAGTAACAATCACCAGTATGAAATATCCAACCTTCTGTCATACACTTCTTTTGAACTCTTTCGGGCGATACTGAATAATATTGATTATGAGTTATGGCCATTGATCTTGAAAACATGTTCAATTTTAGCTCGTGAAAACTCTAGAAGGCAAATATTCAATTTTCCGCACAGTACTGAACAATAAAACCAAGTTTTGTCAAAATCCAGCAAGAATCATGCTTTTTAGTGTTTAAGAGTTTAAAATTGAACGCGTTTTCAAGAGCAAGGGCAATAACTCATACTAAATATTTTTCAATTTTACTGCTTTTCAATAGGGTTTATCCTTGGATAATAACAAACACTCATGCCAAGTTTCGTCAAAATCCATCAAGAATTGTGCCTTCTAAAGTGTTTACGAGCTAAAAATTGAACGCGTTTTCAAGAACAAGGACAATAACTCATACTAAATATTTTCCAATTCTTCTGATTTTCTATAGAGTTCATCCTTGGGTGATTAGGAATACTCATGCCAAGTTTCATTAAAATATGTCAAGAATTGTCCCTTCTAGAGTGTTTACGAGCTAAAAATTGAACGCGTTTTCAAGAACAAAGGCAATAACTTATACTAAATATTTTTGGATTCTTCTGATTTTCAATAGGGTTCATCCTTGGGTAATTACGAACAAGTTTTGTCAAAATCCGTCAAGAATTGTGTCTTGTAGAGTGTTTACGAGCAATTATGGACGGACCGACGGACTGACGGACATGGGTATACGCCCCCGTGGGCGTATAAAATTTACTTTTGACAAAAGTTAGCTTGAAATTTTATTAGTTGAGACTTTTGGAAACAAGTGGTTGCCTAGCAAGATACGCCCACTTCCCTGATACATTTTCAGTATATGAAGGGCGGTCACCAATCTGCGTAAATCAGACCAAAAATCTAATTTGTGCAAGATATTGTTCATTTAAACAAACAAACAAAATTTAATAAAATTTTGACATAAACTGTCACCTCTATTATGTTCACAAACCAACAAATTTTGATCCGTTTTTTCTAAGTCAGAGCAATAACTCAAATTCCTTTGATTGAAAAATCGTTGAATTTGAACTTGTCCAAGATCTCATCATAATTAATGATCAGACCAAATTTCATTTAAATCGAATGAAAACTGTAGTCTCTATTGTGTTCAACTATAGAGCTTGAAACCAAAAAAAACCCATTCATCGAAAAATCTTCAAATTTGAACTTGACCAAGATCTTATGAATATAAATGATCACACCAACTTTCATTAAAATCATGTAAAAACTGTAGCCTCCATTGTGTTCACAAGGCAATTGTGGACGACAGACCAACAGGTGCAAGGATAATATACGACCACATTATAATGTGGGTGTATAAAAAACAACCTTGATACAGAAACTGAAAACACATAGAATAAGCCTTGAAAATCACTTCAGAATATAGGCCTACATGGTAATTTTCTAAACTCACATAAAAACCTCAAAAAAATGCAGTTAGAGAATGGGTTTTCGCTTTTATTTGAAAAACCTTCAAAGGGACAATAAAGTGTACACCAGAAACCAGACTATAAGAAAAAAAATGTACATACAAGATATATAACATTTATTCATCAAAAGAAAACTTTAAGATTTGCTGATCCTGGCCATTCTACAACTAATTTGTTTTTGTGGCTTTAAACTTGTCAACTGGAACAGATGAAAATAACTACCAAACGATGCTGAAGTATAACCTACTGGTCAGTAGCATGTGTCAGAATGCATCAAATGCAATCAATAATTTTCTTCAGGGGACCGTTTTAGTTGCTTCATGAGACATTTGTGACTATAACGCCTCCACAGATTTGCAGTATTTTGAATTCAGCTTCGACAGTTGTTTCACCATTGAGTCTGCTATTTGTATCCCTAGTTTAGGGAGGCTGATGCCACCACTGTTACTGGTAGTTTGGAAATTGTATCAATTTCAGTTGGTGATGCGTTTGGTTTACTTGATCTATCTCTTTTTCATATTGTCAGTAGTTTTTGTGGATTTCTTTATGATAATTGATACAAAAAACGGATCATGAGATTGCAGTCAATTATCCTATAAAGTGAGAGTATACACCAATTTACTGGGTATTTTTTGAAAATATCTATATAATAGTCTAAAAGTAGAGTAAAAACTCAAAAACATATTGTTTGTCTTTGAAAATCAGACTATATTCTATAATTGTAATAAGAAAATCAATTTTTAAAACAAGAATTACTCCATTTCTTAACCGTAATTGAAAATCCAATATACATTGATACATTTGCTCAACAAAGGGAGACATTATTTTTTTACAAATTCTTGTTATATTTAAGCTAGTTCCAAAAAACAATTTCAAAATTATATTTTAGTCTAGAAAGATTATACAATTTACAACAATCAAATCAGCACAAGAGTATATATTTCAACAATCTGCACGGAAAATATGCAAAATATTTGAAGTAACTGTCAATTTGCAAACAAATCTTTCAAATACTCACACTACACATATTAACCTTGTGAACATTGTTTTAACCCTGTACCAGTGCCTTCTGTTGGATATTAATTTGTTACCTTTCAACCACCCTAATCTCTATTTTTGGCAGCAAAATGATTTTAACTTGTAAACTCTGTGACTTATAGAGAAAAAATAAAGCTAAATAACATTAAAAAGTTAGCTTACCTTTTTATAAACATTATGATAAGGAATAAAATCCAAACTTGGCTGAAAATGACAATTTTCCATTTTACTGCACAGAATAATAGACTATAGTATAAATGTATTTTTTATAACTACTGTAGGCATCATCATTTTAAAAAGAATACAAGCAAAAAGTAAAATTCACACTTAAATAAATTTGGATATATTTTTCAGTAACCACTGTGTGTTCAATATATAATTTTTATACAGCAGTTCATACATCAATTCTCCTCAATTAGTGAATAATATTAAATTCTGTTGATTGTTACATATAAACACATTTAAATATCACTGTAAATCCTTCAATTATATTTTAAATCTGCACACCAACAAACCAAGATGACTTTTTGTATCACATTCAACTAATGTATGTAAATAATTGAATTTAGAAATCACCTGTTAAGTGACCCTTATCCTCACTAGGAGTCTAACAATCAAACCACTACACTTGACTGAATCCCATGGAAAGTGTCTCCTACAGACGACAACTTGATACACACTGTTTCTTGATTATCATCGACTTTCTACTATCAGTAATACTTTTTCTCTCTCCTCACTTCTCCCATTAAATAACTGTCCAAATTTATTGTCTTCTAGAATTCAATACATTGATTTTTAAGATATTATGTCATAATAATCATTAATATCTCAATTCATTAAATTATTTTGTAGTGATATCAATTTTTTAGCACACTCAAGTAATTAAATTGTTTTTATTTGGTCAATAATTTCCCAGTCTGCCTACCCTATACTTATTCCTGAAGATTAGCAAATATTAAGTACACCAAACTACTGTCATCTTATAACCATTTGACAAGAATATACAATATAATGACAAGAACAAGATCACTTAACTATTTTTACACTAATTTTACAACACATTTTAACAATAAGGAGCATTAGAAAGCTTTTGTTGAGTTTGTATCAAAAGCTGTGTCATGATTGGCTCAACACACTCTCTCTACCTCTGAACTAGCACCTGCCTTTTTTTAAAAAAAAAAACAGCCAGAAAAAAAAACTTGAGACCTTTGTTCACTTTAAAGATATTAAAATTTGAGATAATACACTCTTATTTCTAGCATCTTGTAATTCAACTTCAACAAAACATTTCAATTTGAAAAAACAGAATAGAATATTCATGTATATTTCAAATTCTGTACAATAAGCCTTTTTTGTAACTAATTTTTTTTGAAAACTGGTAAATTTTCTTTTTATGTATTGTATAATTGAATAAATACATAAAATGCTAAAATATGGAGATATTATGATAATGAAGGGGTGATTTATTTATTGAACAGCAGGAATAGTATGGAAATAAAACAAATAAATGACAATAAATGAGTTAAATTTCAATACCTGTCAATGTTTATGTTATAATTCATGGCACAAGAATAAATGGACTATTTTTTTTACTACTGTATTAACTGTTTGTATGTACCCTTATAAGATTTAATACATTTGAATTAAAAATTTGAAAAAACTAAGAAATAATCTTTGAGCAGCACAGTTCAGATGTTTCTCAGATACCAATTGTCAAGATCATAAACTACAAATAAATTTAACAATAATAGGGCTGTTTCATTTTTCATTTCTAACACTTCTTCAGATATGACTATGTAAAATTTCAAATTTTTTTGTCTACTATTCAGAATAAAATAAAATTGATTCATTTATAAATATTAAATTTGTTTTACTAAGGAAAGAATGAATTAAATGAAATAAAACAATAAAGATCAGGTAATAGTTAGTATTGAATTAATAAATGAACAATAGACTGTTATAATGACTTGCAGGTGGTAGGAGATCAATAGTTCCATGATTTTATCATTAAACTGTTAGAGATTGATTAGTTATAATTAATGGCTTGCCTTGATTAATGATGATAATTACTCCTCCTTTTAATAAATAATCAATTTTATTTTACAAAAACAAATTGTAGATGGAGAGATAGATGGAGAGATAGAGAGGAATATATGATAAAATCTTTGTTGACCCAATCTTTAAAGAGCAATAGTCCAGAAATTGCAAAATAAAAAAAATGGGAGAGACAATGTATTCTATTGAAAAATCAAACTGTATCAATAATCATAATAAATGTCAAAGAAATTTTAAAAAGTACCAGTACCTCTTAAATATAAATGTAAAATTTCAATTTTAATCATCTAATTTTTTTTTTACCAGGAGCACTTTAAAACCAAACTGTAATCTGCAACTATGATTTCTTCATCAATATGGATAACTGATTATAGTGATTTAATTTGCTATTAGCCATTTTTCATCAGCCTGAAAATAGTGTAACTATTTTTTTTAAATGTTAAAACAAGAAAACTTTTTTTCACTCTGATGTGATTTCATGCTGATATATATACTAATTTTGACTCTTTAGTACTGTAGAGTCTGGGTTAGAAAAAACATGAAACTGATCTGATTTCAAGAAAATGAAATAAACAGGTGAAATGGAATTTGAACATTTTTTTATATCAAACAATATTGTGTACAAAATGTGTGTTATTGTTATGTAAATTAAATTAAAATGAAGATCAACTTTCAAAAGATTATTTCTACAACCTAATCATTACTCTTCTGCAGATGTTTTCTTTATATTCTGGGTCTTTTAACTTTTGAAAAAGAAAACATTTTGATGTGAAAATTTATAACTTTATGTTGATTTATTATGATTTTTTATCAATTCAGTTCACCTTTTATTCATAACTAGAGTCAACATTTATCATAATTTTAGCTCTTGTTTAATCTCCAGTTTGATCAGGTATTGAATTGAGATATTTATTTTTAGGTTTGAAAGATTATTATGTAAAATTATTAAGTTGTCTAAATTTCCCCCCTAATCAGTTCAAACACTTGTTTTGAGAGACATGTAAGCATGATTTTATAATGAAATAAAAACATAATGATTTAATATAGAAACCTTGCCAGCACATTAACATACACCCATAAAAGGCAGTTTTATTTTAGGTGTTATAGAAAGCACAGGCCTTGTCCAGAGAAAAAGAACATAAATTTGATATAAATGATTAAAATACTGAAAATTAATTCATATGTAATATGGTTTACTATACTGAGTCCAAAGAAATAGAAAAAAGAAATTATACAATAAATATAATATTTAACAGAAAACACAACGTACATAACATTTCAACACAATTTACACTGTCGTCAGATGAAATGAAGAAGAATGGAGTAAACATGATATTATATCAATATATATATATATACATATCTTGTTTCATCAAGATTAGATAAAAACTGTCGTCTCTATCATGCCTGTAAGCCGAATTTGATGTGTTTTAAGGTTAAGGGCAATAACTCTGAAACAGTTCATCCAATTATTACCAATTTCGAACTTGACACAGATCTCATCAATACGTAAATGCCATTGCGTCCAAACTACACCCTCATTTGTCATACTTCCTCGGGGCCGTGGTAACACAAATGAGAAATATTACGTTTTCATAGCCAAATATTGTCCTTATAGAAGATTGTCTACGCACTTTATAGAAGATTGTCCAAGTACATGTACAGTAGGAGGCCTAATAATATTTGTTTACATCGTTTGTTCCTAGTAAATTGAAGCAATTGAATAAAGTAATTAAGAGATTAGAGGGTTAAAAAGACATTATTATAAGATGATGTTAATTTGTCACCCATTTGATTATTAATAATTCGTATTGAAATAAAGGAGGTTTTATATTACTATAAATAGATAGTAGCACAGTTGGTTACTCATGAAATATGGGTCACAACCGAAGAAGCGAGTATATACAGTGATGTAACCTATTTTCGCGCATATAAGGATTCAACACCGAATTTCGTCAAAGTTAAGAAAACAGAAATTTTTTTTTATGTCTGAGATGTTATTCTACAAAATAATCAAAATTGCTTTGTTTCAATTTTCTGTATGAATCCCTCACTTTGGCGCATATTTCATGAGTAACAAACTCGACAACTGCGGCAAAATGCGTCACCTATTTTCTGAATTTATTTTGTGTTGAAAAAAGATAAGCTTCTAAGAGTGAAAGTCATACTATCAGTATGTTAACGCAGAAACCATTTTTATCTAAACAAGCAAATGTGGAGGTCACATATGTAAATTATTAATCATTTCCAGAAATGCACGAAATTAGGTTACTTGACTGTACATATTTCCGATCGTTTGATCGTTATTAAAACAAAACCACCACTAGTTTTCAAAATAATATCTTTATTTCATTTTCAGTTGTTTGTGTAGACGAGATAACTCAACTCAAGGCTGTTGACAATTTAACTCAAGGCTGTAGACGAGTTAACTCAGTTTGTCCACGAGTTAACTGTTGACGAGTTGACTTGTAGACGAGTTGACTGAACACCATAACAAACTGCCGTCTTTCTTAATGTTCACGAAGTCAAGGTAATATAATTGATATATTATGATTCAGAAAATGTGGACAACGAGTAGCTATGAAATGAGATTAGCATTACCTTGCAGAAGAGGGTCTTATCTCATAACTGTCACGGTATTTTCAAAATACCGGTTATTTTTTTCTCTCGATCAATGTTGGCAGCCATGACAGGTCATTCGAAGACCTGCGTTTTTATTAATTTTTGAAACATCTCGTCTTTTTATCCGAATTCATTTTGTGTTGAAAAAAGATAAGTTTCTAAGAGTGAAAGTCATACTATCAGTATGTTAACGCAGAAATTATGTCTTCTCATTCACTAACCAAACGATTTTGATGATAAATGAGATAAAAGAAAAATATTTATAAAAAAAAATCAATTGTAGGTGCCGAATTGTTTAGCGGAAGTGAGCAACTAGACCTACTTTCGTTTCTATTTTTGTAAATAATTACAGATTAATTCCATTAAATGCTAGATATTTCAAACTGTTTTATAGTAATGCCATAGATGACATCATGGTCTTATGCACACGTCACACATTTTTGACAACGGATAGAATCTTTCACACCACACTTTCAGACTTTGTTTATTGTTATAAAATAAAGAACTTGAGAAGAAAGAGAATTGAGAAAGCCTACTTTCAGATATGTCTGATGTAGCCATTGTAGGTAAGTACAAAACCAAGATACCTATATATTTACTATATTCCAGATCAATAATTTATCTCTTACAATGGTGGAATGTAAGATGATACCGGTATGTCATTAAGTTATTTATGGTTACAATTAATCCTTTTCAATTTCTCTATAAATATTGGTTTTATGAAGATTATACAGTGGTGTAACCTATTTTCGTGGATATAAGGATTCAACACCGAACTTCGTCAAAGTTAATAAAGAATTTTTTTTTTTATGTCTGAGATGTTTCCTCAGATATTCTACAAAATAATTAAAATTGGTTTATTTCGATTTTCTTTATGAATCCTT
Source organism: Lottia gigantea (assembly GCF_000327385.1). Classification (NCBI taxonomy): domain Eukaryota; kingdom Metazoa; phylum Mollusca; class Gastropoda; family Lottiidae; genus Lottia; species Lottia gigantea. The sequence goes on along the minus strand of NW_008710950.1, from coordinate 4,118,688 downwards.
CACTTTGACCCATGTTTCATGAGCAACCAACTCGGCAACGGCGGCAGAATGCGTCACCTATTTCCGTGTACAATGTTTGATCTATAAATAAGTCTAGAAAAACATGTTGTATTGATACCGAGTGGTATAATTAACTTCTCTTAGTATTTATCTGTAATATCAATTCATTATAACTAGTGACAATTCCTTCAAAGAACCACGATTAAAAAAAAAATTGTGACTGACAAAAAAAGATACGTAGCGTGATTTATTGCTAAATGTCACTGAAACAACAAGAACATGGTCCACTTTGTGTTCCATAGAAATTTTCTGCTGACACGGAATCCGCTAGTTGATCACGTGACTTCATTCATTGGACTACATTCTAGCATACGACACTAGGAATTTCGATTACCGCTTGGGATTATAAGGAAATTTGGCCGATAAAAATGGTAACTGAAATCCGCCATTTTGTATTTGTCAAAGTATACATTAATACATTTTACCTTGCTTGAAACTACTGGATCCATTTTACTAGCTGACATTGTACAGAAAACCCATGTTTATCAAAACAAACTAATGCAAAGGTCGCACATGTAAATTATTAAACATTTCCGGAAATCCACGAAATTAGGTTACTTGACTGTACAGTGGTTGTAACCTATTTTCGTGCATATAAGAATTCAACAATAAATTTCATCATATTTAAAAAACAGAAATTTTTTTTTATGTCTTAGATGTTTCCTCAGATGAAACATAAGGATATGACCTTGTTCACTGGAATATATTCTAGCAGGTAACACTTGGAAATCCGATCACACCTGGGGATTATAAGGAAATTCGGCCGTTGTTTATGTCAAAGTATACATTAATAAAGGCCTTATAGTACGAATAAACTATTAATTATTATTATTATACATCAATAAATTTTACCCCGCTTGAAACTACTGGATTCATTCTGCTAGCTGACATTGTAGAGATAACCCATCAAAACAAGCAAATACGAGAGGTCGCACATGTAAATTATTAATCATTTCCAGAGATGCACAAAAAATAGGTTAGCATGAAAATTGGGTTACTTGACTGTACATATATATTATATTAAGTCAGAAAAACGTCGAAGATAACATATGTCCAAAAAACGATTTTGGTACTCCTAATTCTTATAATCTCGAATCCACCTTATACCTTTAGACACTTTTTTTGTATCATGCAAGTTTGTAAAAGCAAATCAAATAAATACAGTATGCGTGTGTCACATCATGTATATTTCAGATATGAGAGATAATAATATCATTGATTATTTAACTTGTGGACAGTGTGATGAAGAATTTCCATTACATAACATCACCAATTTTATACAACATAAAGCTATAAAATGTATTAATGGTAAGAGTATATATTTAATATATTTATCAGTGCATCACATTTTTTGATCATTTTAAAGGAGAGATATGTTTTAGTTTCATGGAGAGAGGAATTGGCTTAGTTCTTTTTCCTTCATCTTCACAATGGTCAAGGTATTAACTCTTCATCTTATGCCTTGACTGCAATGGTCCACTGTCTTGTTACAAGGATGTTTGTGAATGCAGCAATTAAATTGGATTGTATGCTAGCGAATACAGCCAATCTGAGCTCTCGTCAGGAAGACTGGAAAAAATAATTACCGTACGCATGAAACCAAATGCTCTGGTTGGCTTTACTTGCTGGCGTACAATCCAATCAAATCACTGACAATCAAACAAGAAAGTGGGCCATTACAGTCAATGTATAAGATGAACACATAATACCTTGATCATTGTGAGCATTTTTCTTTTGTTTTTTCTGTTAATGTCAATTAAGTAATCTTTGTTATCATTATTTTTATCATTTTGTTATATTATATTTCTCTTTAACAGTCAGATTTTCAAAATGTTTTCAACATTAGCCTTTAATTCAACTCTTCATCCAGACTTTCATATAAATATTTCAATATATACTCTGAATATTAGCATACAGTACCATTTTATTGCTTCATTTTCCGTAGAAATTGAAAGATGAAGTTAAATTTTTTAAGTGACCATCATTTTCATAAGATGAGTTCTATTTAGACATTTATTTTTGACTTGTATTTTTTTGTAGGTAAGTTTAACAATCTAAACAAGAATGTTAATGAAGCCAACAACAGAATTGGTATGTTATTATTTTTTTATACAGACATTTTTCTCTGAATTGGTATGCAGATTATATCAATAAATGTTCAATTTTGTTTTTAGTTCATACTATTTAAATCCTGGAACAACTTTGAGTAGCCTACTTAATTTTTGTCATCATAATTAACTTCTACTAATGAATAATAATTCTAAGACTTATACATTTTAGGTACTGTTCCTAAATCTTTGTGCTGTTCATCCTGTTTAAAAGAGTTTTCTACAGCAAGAGGACTGTTAAAACATGTGCAGTTTGAACACAATATTAATATATTTGTATCAAGAATTAACCAGACAACAAGGTCCAGTGATTTACCAGACACAGAAAGTATATCTGATTTAAATATATCAGATAGTGGTCTAGACTCCAACACTTCAAACAGTACAATTCCAGAACCAAGTTGTTGTGAGAAGAAGATATTATCAGAAAGAGATTTAAACTGTATTTGTAGGGCTTCAGGACATTGTAATTCAGAAAAAGAAGAGAGAATTTCTTCCAGTCCTAATAGTTCAAGTATAGAACAAGGTACACAGTTTTGTTTGATGAATCAATGTACTGATATTACTACAAACAATGAGGGAGAGACTGGGATATGTTGTAATAGTGAGGAATGTTGTGTTACAATTATTCCTGGAACACATGAAGAACCACGCAAATGTTGTAATTCAGTTCTTCCTAAAAAACGTAAATTACATATGGTGAAACATATGAATGGCAGTACTGATAAAGAAAATTTAAATGTGGCCTTGTTCAAAGATAAATCACTTGTGAATGGTCATGATAGTGAGAAGGATTGTGTCAGCAACCATGGTAGTACAGGGGAAATAACTCCTGTAAAAAATACAGATATTCTAACCATTGACCAAGAATTTATAGAAGCTATTGATGTTGATAATAACAATAAGGGTAGAGTTGTATCACCTAGTCACAATAGAACAGATACATTTTACACTTCACAAACTGTTCAACAATCTTGTAGCAGTTCCTCAAACCAAATAGAGGATATATTGTCTTCTAATATTGAGTCTATGGCCACAGCCATAATATTGGACCCAAATACCATAAACTTTATAGAATGCAAGCAAGATGAAGCAGGAAAAGATAACTCTATTAAGAAGAGAAAATATCCAACATCCAGGCCATATAAATGTGATAGCTGTAGTGAAGCATTTAATCAAAGAATACATTTAAAAAAACATATGAGTAAACACACAGGTAAGATGATTGTTAAAATGAAAAAAACTGATTGATAGAATTATGTATCAGTGTGTAATTTTAGGAAACGAAACGGCCTTATTGTATGGTGTATGACAATAACTCCGTTACAATTTTCAACAGTAAAAAAATGCCTGCCTAGTGAATACTATCACTATGACGCGTAAATTTTGGCAAACTTCTATCAACAATAAAGATCACTACCTATTTAATCAACAAAAATGATAAAAAAAAATTAACGTTAGACACGCTTTATATAGTAAGCTTAGATATTTATATTTGCAAAACTCCTTGTTCATCATACATATATTTGATTAGAGGGTAAAATATGTACCACGAGCATAAAATATAATATTTTGTAGGTGTGAAGCCATTTAAATGTAATGACTGTGATTATTCCACTGTAGAAAGAAGTCATCTGAAGGTTCATACAAGAATACATACTGGTTGGTAATACTCATATTTACCCCACATTCTTATTGTTTGATATGGGATTTTTTCAGTCTTTGATTATCATACTTTTATTGGCAACTTGTATTATGATAATATAATATAAGCAGCATACTTAAAAATAGTGCCAGATATAAAATAAATATCACCGCTTCATAAAATTCTTCATCATATAAATAAAAATCTTTATTTTTCTTTCAGGGGAGAAACCATTCAATTGTCCATATTGCAAATATAAAACTGCTCAAAACAGTACATTAAATATTCATTTAAAACGCAGACACAGTGAAAAATTATTTCGATGTAATTTGTGCCCAAAAATGTTCACACAGAAGTCAGTGTTGGAAAACCACCTGATAAACCATCAGAACTCTAGAATTTCACCATTTCAAGATCTACAGATGTCGTTAAATGACTTGACTGATGAAACATTCCATTCTAAGATACCAGCACCTCAATCAACATCAACTGATATAATACCTTCAATCATTGGTGGAGAATTACCATTATTATCTCCACTATCCAATCAAATTTTACCTGATAACTGTCTATTAACCAATCAAAATCAATCAAATAATTTGAATATTTCTTCTGCAATCCCAAAACCAGTTTAGCTTTCACAGATAGTTCCTATTGTAACTTTAAATTACATACCTCGCATGAAATATTGACAACTTTTCTGTGACTTTATTTTCACATGTAAAATTGATTTTTCCAACTTACCACTTCTCAAAAGCTCCAATCGTCGAAAATGGTTATTTCTAGAGGATTATTTTCTCTCATGTGTAGTTCATGCTGCAAGAAGATTCCAGTAGTTGATAGTGTAAACTGTCAAGGAAATTGAAATAGATTTTTATTGACTTATTATTCATATCCATCATAAAAGTGCAAAGAAAATCTTTTTTAAATGATTTTATATCGTATTATTATTATTTTATTTATTTATAACGACACTATTTTAGAGATTCAAAAGCAAAATAACCCCACTCACCCACCTAATGACTTTGGCTCTAAACCGTGTGGAGGTTCTAGGTGCGAATATGTATGTTCCTCACATTATTTTGAAAATAAAAAAAGCAGGAAAATATCTCTCTTGTATAGATTAAGATGATACCTTATTTGTTGGCCATTGTTTAAATATACTTAATTAGATAAATAGACCAATGGGAATCATCACAACTTACCCATTCATTCTATTCTAACATATGCTATGTACTTCTATTATACACTTAATCAACCTGAATTTGTTTTAAAGGGGTGATTAAAAACAGAAGTGCTTATTATTGTTAATTAAGCAGTTTGGCTTTATAATGGATCACCATTATTAGTTGAAACTCCACAGAAAAAATAGTAATCATGTTTCTCTTCGATTTTATTTTTTTTTCTAGAATTTGTTCATTTTAGTGAATAGTATATTCCACCTTCCTTAGTCAGAGTGCCCCTGTAAGTAATAAAAACTGAGTGAAAACGATCTTCACTGAATGCTGTTACCCATTCAAAAAATTTTTTATATGTTGTATCCTTAAAATCTTAAGAACTAAAAGTCATTGGGACCCTTTTGAATTGTAGACCTTGTGACATTTACCTAGACGTTTCTTTCAACTCTCTTGAGAGATATATTGAAGGAATTGGGCTTTAATTGTTAATTCAGAATGAATGCTTTTGATATTCAAGAAAACTGTCCACTGGGCTTAATAGACTTTAAAAGCTCTTGAAAGGAAACATGCTATTGTTATGGATACCAAAGGGCAAGGATACTATATTTTTGGGAGTGATTATTTTTTTAAAGCTTGAAAGGAACAAGTTCATCTACAACTGATTACATATTGAGAGGAGGACCTAGCAGCATTTCAATGAAAATGTGAGTCCAGTCTGCAGGGTACATGTTACCTTATTTGCTATCCTAATGAATAATTTAAATGTTGTTATTTTTGTTAGTTATAACTTTTTACAGAGTGGTTATATAGAACAATATTAAGACTTAAGCCATTAAATATGTTAGCTTTGACTTTAAAAAGGAATGAAGAAAAATTGTCATTAGAGTTCTATAATCTATATGATGTTAATTCCTTATATCATTGCAGAAAATTGTTACATTCAATTCACTTTGCAATATAGCAACATCATGCATATGGACATACATTGTTCGCCATCTGGGACCCCAACTGGCTTGCAAACACTTGACTTGACTTATTAGTTCAAATATATGATCATTTATTATAGTAACTTAGTAAATGAGAAATTTAGTCACACTTATGACAGCTTATTAATGTGTCTGAACACATAGTCTTTATCTGTTCCATATATTAACATATTATTCAACTCACATGGGATCAATTCATTCAATGAAGATCAGAAAATGTCTTGTCATTTAAAATAAACTGTACATATAGATATGGTGTGTTAATTAACCCTTTGGGTGCGAACTTAAATAAAACTATATGGTGTGCAAACCTGGGCCTTCAGGGCCTTGGTCATAGCTTCTAAGAGCTAGTAAAAGCAATATTATTTGGAGAGTGATATGAAACCTATTTATCAAATTGTAGACAAGTTAAGATGTGATTTCCATTCTGAAAAGTAATATGGATAGCATGAATGAAGTTATCAGAGATAGTATTATGGATAAAAAATATCAATATCTTCTATAATGTTGACCTTACACAATCTGATTTTTCATATTCAATATTAAACAAAACTATGTTTAAAAATATTTCTTTCGCTTTTTATAAGCGCACATGAAATGGGGTGTGTATATTGCTGTCACCCATGTCCGTCCATCTGTCCACAATTGCTCATAAACATTCTAGAGGGTGATTACAAATACTCAAACCAAGTTTTGTCCAAATCTGTCAAGAATTGTGCCTTCTGGAGCGTTTACAAGCTAAAATTGTAAGTGTTTTCAACAACATGGGCAATAACTCTTACAAAGTATTTTTCGATTTTTCTGATTTTAAATAAGGTTCATCCTGAAGTGATATAAAACACTCACACCAAGTTTTGTCAAAATCTATCAAGAGTTGTGATAGAGATCGAGTGAAATGTGTATTAAATTTAATAAATTTGACCTCCAATTAGAAAGAAACAAACAACTACATTTCACAAGGATAACAACTTAGGTTCACAGTTAAGGATCCTTTCCACCAGCTGGTCCCTGGCCAAACCTCTTGGCATTGATCTTTCCTGTATCTGTATTACAGATTATTATAGCTGGATCAACTGGAATTATGAGTAAAGATTGGATTAATTCTTTCATACTACTCAGCCTATTTATAACATAATATATACTGATGCCAATTCTTCCACAGTTGGGTCTGCAACAGTTCAACACAGACTTTAGACTCCAGTCTTAAGAGTCCTATGCTGTTCATTTTCTTTGCTGGTAGACTCAGAGATTTGTGTTACAATGAGTGTAATGTAAAGATTCAAAAACTAGATTTTTTGATGGAATCAAATGAAACTTGGTATGTGTATAAATTTTCATAAAACAAAGATCAACTTCGAATTTGAGCTATTTTCGACCGTTAGAAGCAGAGTTATTGCCCTTGCTGAAAAATCTGGAATATTTACATTTTGCATGCCGTGGTGGCTGTGGTCCACTATCTTAACATTTAATCTTGGATAATTTTAGACACACATGCAATTGAAAGCTAAAATTTCGACAGTAAGCAGAAAACACTACTATTGTTTAGCTTACCTAAAAAATTACTGTTTCTAAGACTGAAGTAAATTGGTCAAACAAATGGCTAAAGTTTAGAAGTGTTATCCTTGTATGAACCTATCAACAATAGTGCTTATTAAAATCTCATTTTGAATACATCGAATGAGAAGCTCATAATACAAATTACGTCATCTAACGACGTCATATGAAGGAAGACCAATGTGATGTCACTGAACACTCAATCAAAAGCACGAAAATCTCAGAAATGTAGGAAGGTAAACTTCATCAATAGTTACCATTAAATAGCTTAATCAACTAGTTTCAGTTAGTGGGAATTGAAAAGGAGACATTAAAGATGTCAAGGTGACAATTTTACGCAGTAAAACGTTACATTTTTTAAGTTTGCGTTCTGAGCCTTGTTCTGAAATAAATACGCGTAAATAAAATCTATAGGTGTAGATAAAAAAAGATATCTAAGGTTTCAGAGAAAGTAATATTTATTAATATAATAAAATCTCACATATAAAAATGATTCAAGTCTTACGTTTAACTGACATGTCATTACATAATACCATTTTATTTTCAGTCTAATTAACCAATCATAATATTATCAATCAAAAATTTAAATTATTGTAAATTTCTACTTAGAAAGATCATAGGCAATGACAATATCCATTATCCACAATTATTACACTTTTAAAATAAAAAAAGACGAAAGCTTATGGTGGAATGAATAGTTTAAATTATACATAAAGATAAACATATCTACAACTAATACCATCATTTTATACAAGTCGTTTCATTTACCGGTATATATATATCTTTCACAACTAAAACAATTACATAAAAAATCCTATAAAACACAGCAAAACTCTTCAATTGGAAATAGATTTAAAAAAGTGGAAAATAGCTCAGTCATATTAAATTCAAAATCAGTTTTGAATTAAAATGGAAAATAATTTTGTTATTCAAACAACATTTTGTTAGTAAACCGGCTTGTTCCTTTCTTTCAGACATTTATTTATTTGTAGTTAAAATTTAATCACAAGAATAACAAGATTCCCCATGCAAGCCATTAGCAGAGAAAAACATGCCTGGTTACATGCTGACATTTTACATGTTTTATTAATGCTCATTACAGTTTACTAATGTCTTATTTTTAAACTTTGACTTTTTCATCATATAATGACTATTCATCAACAGTAAGGAGGTTCATTTTACAGCTATATCATACTTCTAAAAAATACCTGGCTTTGAATATTTATTAACAACTTGGCCAATTATGGCAAAACTGTAGCGTAATTGAGTCATTTGAGGCCGTTACCATGTGACAGAACGTTATTCGCTTTAACTTCAGGGTATATGATTTTTATTTCATTTTACACTTTAGGGTTAAAAGTGTATTTTTTTCAATTATGTATTTTCAAACCAAAATTTCTTTGCCTCATTTTAACTTGAGTACGTTACAGGTATTTGCATCTGCTTGTAGTGGAAATATTTAGTTCAGATTAAAGCTATTTAACTGCTATCATTCTTCAATCAATTGCAAACACAATATCTGGTTGTAAAGAACTCCTTTTCTAACCATTTAAAATGGTTGGTATAATAATACTAAATAAATACAACCATATGAATTAATTAAATATTTCCTTATATACAATATTTGGACTGTTTATATTATGCTAATTATATACATACATGATAAACATTACTTTAGGCCACGTTCCTTCAGCAATGATAAACAAGATTTCAACACCTTCATCTCATAACCCATCCATCTTACAATTTTATTATTCCAAATACATAGGCTAATATCAGCTATAATTCACATTTTGGGAATTAAATTCTAACATTTGTTTCTCTTGCAATTCAAGAAAATATACTTACAGATAATAAAACTTTTTACCACTTTAATGGCGTTATTAACATCCTTACCATTATGACTGATGTCATGTTGGTAAAATCAGCACATGAAAAGTTAAATTGAGCTTTGAAAGTAATGACAGTTTTAACTTCTAATAAAATTGGAAAACTAATAAAGATAACTAAAATCAAGCTTTATCAACTGGTAAAGAGGAATCATATCCCTTCATGATTTTGATGGACAATACAGTCAAACAGCAGCAGATTCTAGATGTTGAAATCCTATTTGCTTGAAGAACATACTGAGAAAGCTAGCAAGCAATATAAGCATGCATACATCACCATTACATTTTTCTTAAATCAATATTTATTGACATATATTAGTGATATCCGGTATGTATTAAATATACATTTACTAGTAAATCATTATTTCAAAAAATAACTTTTGGTAGGTTCCTTTTTTCTTAACTTCATCAAGTCATCATTGAACAATTAGACTTCATTCATACTTCAAACATCTAACACACCATAAAGCAATTAAAATATTTCATTAAAATTTTACTTCCAGAAGAAACAGCTAGTGATGGACCTTGCAAACACGAGATACAATTATATGTTTTGGTCTAAAAATACTATTTAATTTGTTCCTCAAGTATGTTAATTTGTAATGTTTATTATCACAGGAAGCATACTGTTTTCTACAGAGAAATGTCATGAGTAATTTTCTAATTCTATAGCAGATTGAGTACCAGGGAAAAAAACTTACATTGTTTTAAATAACAAATTGTTCTTGACAGTTAAAATAACTTCAATGCAATTTTAAACAATCTAAATAAATCAGCTTATATAATTATTTGAAAGGTTATTAAATGTTATTTTAAGACTCTAAGTATTGAAATTTAAAAAGATTCTAACACCTATTATTCAGTTTCATATTGTTTGAAAGTATGTATGTGTGAAGAGTTCAATAGAGATTACAGCTTTTTTATTGACACTTTTTGTCAAGTCAGGGTTTGAAATATGTTGGTAATTTTGTCAGGGTATCCTACACAAGTAAAAAAAAAAATGGGAAGCGAGATCTGTTAAGATCTGTCAATATTAATAATTTTGATAAGCATTTAACATTACAACATTGCTAAAAGTAATGTTGATAAATATTTAACATTGAAATTATTAGTAATGTTGATAAATATCAAACATTACAATATTAGTAATTGAATCAGTAATGTTGATAAATAAGAAACATTACAATATTAGTAATGTTGATAAAAATTTAAAATATAACATTACAATATTGGTTAATTTGACTAATATTAGTAATGTTGATCAATATTAAACACTACAATATTAGTAATGTTGATAAATATTTAACATTGAAATTATTAGTAACGTTGATAAATATTTAACATTGAAATTATTAGTAATGTTGATAAATATTAAACATTACAATATTAGTAATGTTGATAAATACGTAACATTACAATATCAGTAATGTTGATAAATAAGAAACATTACAATATTAGTAATGTTGATAAGTATTAAATATATAACATTACAATATCAGTAATTTTGATAAATAAGAAACATTACAATATTGGTAAATTTGATAAATGATAAACATTACTAATATTAGTAATGTTGATCAATAATAAACATTACAATTTTATTAATGTTGATAAATAATAAACATTACAATATTAGTAATGTTGATCAATATTAAACACTACAATATTAGTAATGTTGATAAATAATAAACATTACAATTTGACATCCTGGTATAGATACTGATAAAAATCTAAAATTGATAAATATATTACCCCTATAAACTAGGGTTGGTTAACAGAAGCAATTCTAACGCAATCTAATCTCTACTATAACTTATAATATTTCATAAAACGCGAGTCTGAACAAAAGGGCCTGTGCATCATATTTTTAAGTATAACTATACTATACTTATATCAAATATATCTAATATGATTGAATTAGTTTGAATATATATTAATCAATTACTAAAGTCTAGTGCATTCTATTACAAAAAGCTTACACAGAGCCAAATAAGATAGTACATCTAGAATGCAAAAATATATCAAAAGTTAAAATACCAAGTATTGGAATTATGTGAGAATTAACAACTTGGCAACACAAAAGAAAAGAAAAAAAACAAGGGAATATTTTATGGTATAACACTGTTCAAACATTACTGTTATTAAGGATGTGTGATATACAGTACAATAACATAATATCTTATGTTTTCTGTTATTTGTGCTCTCTGCTTCTAAATGTCTTAATCAAAACCTGGCAACTCTGTTTAGAAATCTGTTACCTTTTCAGTTGCTTTTGTTGCTGGTGCTTGTATGAAATTTTTAAAAGTTTATTTGTATTTGAGGCCAGTGATAAACCTAAGCTTCTAAATGATCACATTGATTAGTAAATTTAACTTGAACAAATCACCAGTCACATCATTTCATTTGTTCTATCATCAATCTGACTTTGTAAGAATTATAGAGATACAGAAAGATTTTGACAGTGTCTAGACAAGGAGATTAGTACCAGTGAAATACTATCACAATATAGAAATCTACATGTCAATCACTTATATTTATATTAGATATGTTCACTCTTTTTTAAAATACCAATTTTCAATAACTGGGTCATCTTGCTGATCATATTGGTTGCTCTGAGAATCTTTTTCTTCTTCTTCCTTAAAGTTGATATTTTGGCAAAATTGGTGCTGAAGTTTTTATGGCCTTTTTTACTATTCACTCTTCAATATATTTATGATGAACATATCTTGAAATCATGAAATCATGGTGTGTTATTTAAAATTACCGACTCCATCCTCAGAAAAAACTTAATAGCCTTTAAAACAGAAATAACAATATAAAATAAATATCACAAAGTACAGTTGATGAAGTTCATCAGATATTCTTCACTTCTTACGACCAAATATATTAGAAATATTTGAGTCTTTAAATTTGGACATGACACGTTGTCTTACATCCTCGGCAGACATATTGTTCAGACTTGCTATACTACCGCTTCTGAAATAAATAAAACAGAAAATAATTTGAAGGGAATTATAATCATGTTCAATATTGCTTTAAAAATGAAGTTCATAACCATTGGATGACTCAACCCACAGACATTAATGGAAAAAACAAAATTAACAACAAAATATTCATAAAAATTGCTTTCTCCAAGGCTTGTATGCTATGATACTTTCTGGATAATCAATGCATTTAACAGATGGATTAGATAGTTCAGATATGTTGTTACTGATAGCCAAACAGTTATACAACTATTTATATACAAGCAATCATGCAAGTCTCACTAACAATATGACAGCCATTCTTCTCCTACGAATAACTTTCAATGATTTACTGTCAAAGGTTCTATATTTTCAGAAAAGTTTTTATAATAAATGTGTAATTTATGATTTCTTCTGACATTACATCATATTTAATTTAATTATAAAGATGTATATGACAGCTATAAACTGTTCTTGGTGAGAAGTGCTTTTCTTCCTATTGTTAGTTTGAAAGAAAACTTCTGAGTAAGAAATCAATATTTTTTACAACTTGCCTCCATTAAATGGAGACAAAATGTCTAAATATGTAAAATCACAGTACATTTAATGTTGGCACTAACTGAAAGCTGACAGTTTTACATGAATAAATATCTCAGTCAAGGCCATTAAGATCAATTTCTAAACAGCACTGGTGGCACTACTGGGGTACAGAGGAGAGAGGCAAATATACATGATTTTGTACTTTTTTGCCTCAATATATGTGTCAGAATGCTCAAAATCCCAGACGCTCTATGAGAGGCTTCCAAATATGACACCTCAACTGAGTTGCCCATTTTGAATCAGCTTTGACAAATGTCCCCCCCAGTTGAATCTGTCCCCCTAGCCTTCCGAGGCTGATGCTGCCATTGCTAAACAGTCTGCAGGATATAGGCTTAGCTTCATTGTTTGCATACCAAAACAATCATCATAGAGTTCTGTGTTAATTTTCACCTGAGTGACTTTCTTTCTGAATCAATTGTGACACTGTATTAACCACAATATCCAAAAAATTTGAAAAGGAATGTTTCTATGATAATATTGAACAGTAATATGTATTAAACCTTAAGGCTATTTAGTATATATTTTAGAGTCGGTAACCACCTTGGAATTTCTGAGACAGACTTTTTAGTTCAATAGAAATATGTGAAATTGAATGTGGCACTAGTTGACTATTGATGTCAGATTGGTCTAGAGAGAAAATTTACTGAAAGTCTCTCTACTAATTTTAAACAGCACAATTTATAAAAAACCAGCTTTCTGCCAAGATGTGTTTCTCAGTAAAATTTCCTCAACTAATCAATTTCAAACCTTTCAATTAACCAGAATTTTCCGTTAACCAAGCAAATTTTCTCTACTTAAAAAGTAACACTTATCAAAACCAATTTGGCAATATTACATACACATCCAATTATATATAATCATGGTCGAATAAGCACATTATTGAGTACTCTGTCACCCCTTGATCAGGGATCAAGTTAGATATAATGTATTACCAGAGTAGTCTATCTCTTCTGTAAACTAGAAGATTTTAACATTTGTATGATCATTAATATAAGCAATGAGATATACAATCCCCTAATTCATTACTTTATTACTTTCCTATCTAAGAGATTTGATCTTACCATGTCTGATGCTTTGTAAGAGTGAAATCTCGTATTATTTTTTTGCTTAACAAATAAGATACCTTAATGTTTTTTTTTCACTGATCAAACGCTTTCAAAATAGTAATTTTGAAGTGATTGTGTTTCATTTAAACTCATAAGTTAAAAATTCTTACAAGCAAAATGTTTTTGTAGTTGATGTGGTAAAGAGAAAGATTACAGAGAACTTACCTTTCAACAGATCTGCTGGCATCCATTTTGGTTTCATATTCCTTTATCATGGATACTACAACTTCCTCATGTTCAGGTGCTATCAGAGCCATATCTTGTTTTAAACATCTTAATCCAGGTAACATAGCTTCTAATATCAACTGATCATTGATAACTTATGTAGTTAAGGAGACCATGTTATTCTTAAAAATTTGAACATATGAATATGATTTTATAAGTACAAATGCCATTTTGTGAATAGTGTTTACAATAGTGATATTCTAATCAGGTCAACTTGTTTCTGAAGGACCAGACATGAAATAAAAATCAGAATTGTGGACAAGGAGGGTATAAGTGTCCTTGGACAGACCCCTTTTATAGTTATGTATGTCTGAAGAGGTTGTGACAACTATTGGTATCACCCACACACTACCTGACAAGGCAAGATATTATGTCTGAAGTTAAAAAATGACTGATATTCCCCAACCATTTAAAATTTTAGAGTATCATTAAGTACATAAGTATTTTCACGGCTTAACTTGATCAGAGTTGAATTCAAAATTTATTGGTATTGGCATCAAATACTAAATTAATTTTAAAAAAATGATATTTGATATTATCAAATTTATTATCTAAATACTATATTTCAATACAATTTTACAAGTTATTCTTTATTTTGAAGTGACATATGTTTACACTAATAGTCATGATATGTCTGATAATAATCATATTCTGCTCTTTCCATCCAAATCATTTCATACTTCATGTGTGATAGAGTTTTAATAAAAAAAAAATTCACAGACAACGTAGACTTTTCTCTTTGAAATTTACCTTCAAGCTGTCAACTTGCGCAACAGCATTATACATATCATTATTATATCATAAAGAATTTGATGCATAGTTAATGGCATAGAATTTATGTTTATGAAGCACTTGATATTGCTTAAAGGGACAGGTTCGCCAGCTTTTCAACAATCATACCAGTCTCAGAAATAGGAAATTTTTTATCTTAGCTAATCAGTAATGGTGTTCACAGCTACCGTCGAAATTTGAGCCTTACCAGTTCAGAATCATCCGTGTTTGTTGGAGACTTGTCTTTTATTGATACACCACAATATAAAGTAATATAAAGTGAAATTTCCAGTTTGAGCTATATTTGAAGTGATTATGCAATTTTTCTGCAGTTATGCTACTTCTGAAAACTATTTACAAACATTCAGGACCGAAATCAACATCCTAAATGATAAACCAAAGCTTTTAATATTGCTTGGGTTTGGTATCTTTCCTTTTTTTTTTAATTGTGTATGGAAAAAAGCATGTTTCTATACTTATACTATTACAATAGACTATATTCCAGGAATTTTCAAATTTATAAAAAAGGATACAGCAACATGACATTGCACTGTAAGCTTCAAATAACTGCATTGCAATATCTCTTCTCTTGGTATCGTTACTTGTATTATTATTAGCTAAAGCCATTCCAGCTAATCTTGGTAATAAAACTGAAAAATATTAAAATAAAATTTATATCAGTAATCATTTTGAAACAAGGAAAGTAATAACTATTGATAGCACAGTTCATTGAGTCAACTAGTAGTGGTACAATATATAAAATATTACATGATAAGATCAGTATTGAAGAATTAAAATAAGATTACAATTCCTTTATTCTATAGGATAAAGCAATATGACTGCTTTGGGTTTCACTTTCCCATAATTCATTGTGAATATTAAGACAAAGACTATGCATGACACATTGAGATTGGTTCCATTGAACATCACAAGAATTCAACTTTGGTATAAATTTTGTTAGATTACAACAGTGAATAAAAAAAAATAGGAGAGTTGAATCTTGTGTCGAAATCTAATGTAAAATGTGACTAAATGTCAGTAATATATAATTTACAATCTAATAATAATAAATATTCAAATTCAAATTCAAATATTCAAATATGAATGTAAAATATTTGTATATTATGTGTATGTGTATGATGTCCTGTATGTAAATTCTTTAGTTTTTTCAGTACGCATAATTGTATCATTTCAAAGAATTACTTGTACATTGGAAGTTTCAACTTTTGGGCTTGTTGGAAAAGACATGTATTACATGTTGTATTGTTTACAATAACCTATATAGTTTTTAGCAATGTTAGCATAATGATTGAAATACATAATATTGAGTCCAATGTCCATTACTGCATATTGAAACAAATTAACTTGGGAATTCCCTGCGTAATTCTCCCCTTCAGTCCGGATAATAATGCACTGCTTACAAAATATTGTGTCCAACTAGCTAGAAGATTTTGACAAAATAGCAGTGACTACTGTTCTCTATGAAACTGATACTGTTTTTTTTTACATAGGTACCCACAGGTACATGTATTCTATCAATTTAATCATGTTTTAAACCACTTTCTAAATGTGTGTAAAATTAGTCCCCATTCATTTGAAATTATGACCATGACCATTGATTTAGACCTCAAATATTTGCTATTCTTGTTCAATCATCTGTACAGAAATATGACCAGACTGCTGATGAAATTATAATATTGATAATCATTAATTCATATCATATATCTCTAAGTTAATGAACTGAAAATGTATGAATGTTATACAGATATTATATATGTGTTTCTTGTAGCATGTATATAAATAACTATATTCAACGATATCAAATTTGTATTCCACTTTCAGCAGACTATTTTGAGTTGGTCAACAGGTAAAATATAATTTGAGTTTTTGTATTGATTAATGAAACAACAAAAGTTATCTTTCAAGCTTCAACATAAGGTTAAGATTAAATGAAAAAACGAATTTCAAGCAAAGTGGCCAGTTAAGGGATTCCTGTAGGTCAATCCTTCAATTTTGAATAGAAAGTTTTCTCTTTTGAAGAGTATAAATGAAAGCAAGAAGTGAATGATGTTTATTGAATTAAGAATGAGCAAGTGAAGTGATTATTCCACATGGGTTTGATCTATTGAATTTATATTCCAAATAAATTTAATAGTAACTTCTTCTATTTCATCATTCAATTTCTTTGAGGAAAGACAGAAACCATTCATTATAGAGATGTCAATGATTATAGAAGGGTGATCAAAAGGTCTATGAAGTTAATTATTGAATCATTTTGATTTAAAACCATTCAGTTTTCCCCCTATAGAATTTTTGCAGTTTGTATATTTAGAAACTGAGGAATTGGGGTGATAATATACATTCACATCTTCAAGCGGATATTTCAGTATGAAATTTGAGAATGGTACATCAAAGCAACTGCAAGATGACAGTCTTGCTATATCACATCTGTTTACAGTATCCACTGTCTACAGATATGACCAAAAGAAATACTGAAAACACACATATTTCTTTTATTCCATAAATTTTCTGTAACAATTGTGTTTACACAGTATCAATGTGTCTCATCATCAATTGAAACAAATTTTCAAGATGCCCAAAAAAAGCATTAAAAATCTATCTTAATCGAAAAGAAGCAATTCCCAAACCATTGGCAAAATATGAAAGATAATTAACATTACATAAATAAACAAATCTGATATATTTGGTAAGTCAAAACATTTAGCTTTGTTTCTAAATATCTATGATATCTTTAATCTGGGAATATTTTTAACTGTTTTGACTTACAATCAATAAATAAACACACAAGGAAAGAAACTTGATATGATATTGAATTTATCACCTCAAAATACTCTTCAAATGTCAAATAATGTTTTTACCATTATAACTATACTCCCTTAGAGATCTCAAAATGTAAGACCATTAATCAATAGTTGAGATCAAAGTACAAAACTATTTTCACGCAAGAAAAACTGAGTTATTAGTACTTTTTATTTGTGATGAAAATATAGTTAATATGGGAAATAACTGGTCGTTTAAATTAGAGAAATACAATAATCTCTTCCACTGACATGTGACACACAATTGACAAATACTTGGAGAATTGTTTGATACAGAATGAGTGAATAGAGAATACCGGTCAAGCAGTTAATTGGTTTCTACAAGCTAGCTTGTATTCTACTTGATAACAACATTGAACGCATAAATTGTGGAATCACTGAGGAGTAAATGTAACATTGATAGAGAAATAATTAGCACAAGACAAGTAGTGTTTGTGTAGTGAGTCATAGTGTCAGAGGAAACAGTTAACAAGGAATATTTAAATCTACACTAAAACAAGGTATGAATATTCCTAAATTTTTCTCATGGATATTAAATGTAATTTACTTGTATTTAGTAGTTCAACTGTATTCACATACCTGCCCATTAGATATATTTTGTTTGCAAATATAAAAAGAAACAAATTATAGCTCATCTGGAATAAGTATAAATATTTTTTCTGATATGCCATCATCATTAATGTCTGAGAGTTTTGATAGCTTGGCATGGAAAAATTTAAGTGGTAAACAGAATGTATAATTTTATTTGATGTTTAATATATCATAAGAGAGAAAAACATGACAAGCAGTTCTATTATAGAAAATGACAATGTAGCAAAGATATGACTTGAGCATTTGTTTGAATATCACCAGAAGGAATTGGATGGCTCATGACAACTTGTGACTTGAAGTGACTTTACAATTCTGTGATATGTTTTAATTGAGAAATACCTTAGGTAAACATTTAACCATGAATTACAGTTACACCATGAGGTGATTATTCTCTAATTCTTCCATAAAACATTTATTTGCTGCCTCATACAAAGCTTTCAGGGCATGCTTATCAAAATAGCATGCTTACAGTTAACAAAGTTGGTTTAGCAAGCACTTTTATGCAGGACACATTCAGCAGATTTTTGAAATTCTGGTTTTCCTCTTCAAGCAATTGACAAAAATATCCATAAGAAACAATCTTAAGGATATTTCAACACATCCTTCTAACATCAATATCTTACAAAAAATTGTCTGTTTTGACTAGAAAATCTGTTGGGACTAAAGACAGACTTAGTATTTTGATTTTAATTTGATAAGAAGTTAAACTGACAGTTGACTGAAAAGCAGGATAACTATGGATTTGTTAGAAGCTCCAAATTAAATGTATTGCACTTCATATGTGGTCTGAAATGTTAAAGTCAAGTAAAAATTAAAAAAAACCCTGAAGATTACTGTTCTCTTGTTCTACTCTCGATCATGGTAAAGAAGTCTGGTAATGATACAGATTAGAATAACATGAAATCATGAGCATTAAAAGAAGTCAAATGATTAGTATGCAATTTGAGACAAGTAATTAATCACTGGGTAAGTGAGGTCTAATGGTTAATGACAAGGGTCATACAGAAATGGTACATCAATCAGTAATTGATTTCTTGCTGGAATAATAAAATAACTTTTCTGTATAATATAGAGTAGAATTTATCATGAACAGAATCTTGATTAATTGTTAGTCATCAGTAACTTTTGGTAGACTTCAAGTAATGTAAGATGATGAAAATATCATAGAAGTTTAGTCTAAATATATATTTATCTACTTATGAGTACTTAATTATCAAAGTTTTTATTTTCTATTCACCTATTTACAATATCTGAAGATCTGAAGATCTGTACTTACTGCATGCTATATGATAAGACATTTGCACTCAATGAGCAGATTAGATAAACCAATTTCAACAAATGTCAGCACATTAGAAATTTTGAATTAGGTTTTTGCATCTCTAATTCATTCCTTAAAACTCATGTAATATAACAGACAGTCTGCATAACAATTGCCAATCAATCAACATTTGATACCTTTTTCAATTTGAAACCAAAAATCTGAAATTGAACAATAAAACCTGAACTGCACAAACATATAATTGTAATTTCAATTGTACAGAAAAGCAAAAATTCGAATTGAAGTTTAAATATTCTTTTGTTATATGAGGTACTTATTGAAATAAAACATTCCAATCTGAACGAAGTACTCTCCACTTTCATGGGTTAAAGAGGTAGTAATACTTATAAATGAAATATTCTGCTGCCTACTCTAAACTTTTTCTTCAAAGATTTCAAACCAATACTAAAGGACTTTGACACTTGTTCATGTTCTCCTGACCAGCAAATACAGGAACAGAAAGTCAACAGGATCGCAATTTACATAAATATTGAAACTAGGACCTTCTGCTTCATGATCAACAGTTTTACTTAGCCTCTGTGCAACATATTGATGTTGAAAATTGTTGTTTTCTACAGCAACAATGGGTATGCATTAATTTGGCTAATACAGAATGAATTTGGCTAGGGTTGGTTATTCAAATTAATTTCGAGGGTTCAAGTGTTATTACGTTACACGTCTCAAGACTCAAGTCAAGAGTCAGACTAAGGTCAACCATTAAGTAATTAATTTAGACATTTCTCTATCAGCTGTCCCAATATCAATTATTGATTAAGATAGATGAGATAATATCAAAATTAAATTATTTTATTATAATTCATAAGCCTTTAGTAACATCAACCTATTGGTCTGATGGGAATCTCATAAAATCCTTTGGCATATCAGTCACTGTGATTTATATAATATCCCTGGAAATGGTCAGCGGTTGAACTACCTAGGTCTTGTAGGCAGAAGTTGCATCTGATTGCCAAAATTACTCTCTTTTATCTTAGGCTGAGAGAGCAGTTGGTTAACTCCAGTTACCAGCACATGCAAGTTATGTTAGAGCACTGTGTTTGCTACATGACATAATCAAGACCTAGAATCTAATATTAACATCTGTAAAAAAAAAAACAATAAAAGTCATAAGAGACCATTCATTATTTCAAATCGAGTCTTTGTACATGAGTTTTTCATATTATTGAATTATCTAACTGCTATGAGTATTGTTAGGAATGATCTGCAGTCAAGTGTACCATGATCAGTCTACATTATCACTTTATTATAGATATAGACATTATTTCTCTCTAGGGACTTCAAATATTCATATATACAATATGTACTTTCTCTATTCTAATGACAGCCATTTATTGAAGAGAATCATTAGAGATTTTTGCATTACATACAGATACATCCTGGTTTGTAAATCAGCTTATAAATGGGACATTTAATAAAACTAATCTAGCCTAATGTTAGCCATTGACTTCCAAAAGACGTAATGTGAACATTAGTCTTAAGTTATATGGAACAGATAAAAGAAAAATCTCATGTATGGATAAGAAATACAAAATTATGGACCTTGTTCTTGAAATATTTGCATGTCTGATATCAGCAATCCGGAGTATTTCATTGCCAATTATCACCTTTTTGATTAAGCATATGCACACCCCAATGTAAGCAACAAACTATTCATAAACAATGATCAATATGGAAAGCAGAATTCAAATTCCCACATGATTACATTTATATCACCTTAATATGATCTAAAAATAAAACAATACCAAGATAGCCCAATTGATAATTATATTGTAGGAAATATGACACTAATGGTGCTTTATTATTATTATTATATATTGATAATCTATAAACTCTGTAAAAGTAGATCAGCAATATAATTCCCTAATTAGTTTGCGATAATAACATAGATTTTAGCTAAAGTGGGGTAATTCATTTAATATAGACAAACTTATCCTCATGGTCAGCTTAAGTTTAGTTTCCAAACTATAAAAAATACCTTGTTACATGAACTGTACAGCTTGTTTCTAGTTTCCAAACTATCAAAAAAAAACCTTGTTACATGTACTGTACAGCTTGTTTTTAGTTTCCAAACTCTAAAAAAAAACTTTGTTACATGTACTGTACAGCTTGTTTTTAGTTTCCAAACTATAAAAAAACCTTGTTACATGTACTGTACAGCGTGTTTCGAGTTTCCAAACTATCAAAAATACCTTGTTACATGTACTGTACAGCTGTGTTTCTAGTTTCCAAACTATAAAAAATACCTTGTTACATGTACTGTACAACTTGTGTCTAGTTTCCAAACTATCAAAAATACCTTGTTAGATGTACTGTACAGCTTGTGTCTAGTTTCCAAACTATCAAAAATACCTTGTTACATGTACTGTACAGCTTGTGTCTAGTTTCCAAACTATAAAAAATACCTTGTTACATGTACTGTACAGCTTGTGTCTAGTTTCCAAACTATCAAAAATACCTTGTTACACGTACTGTACAGCTTGTTTCTAGTTTCCAAACTATAAAAAAAACCTTGTTACATGCACTGTACAGCTTGTTTCTAGTTTCCAAACTATAAAAAATACCTTATTACATGAACTGTACAGCTTGTTTCTAGTTTCCAAACTATCAAAAATACCTTGTTACATGTACTGTACAGCTTGTTTCTAGTTTCCAAACTATAAAAAATACCTTGTTACATGCACTGTACAGCTTGTTCCTAGTTTCCAAACTATAAAAAAAAACCTTGTTACATGTACTGTACAGCTTGTTTTTAGTTTCCACACTATATGAAAACCTTGTTACATGCACTGTACAACTTGTTTCTAGTTTCCAAACTATCAAAAATACCTTGTTACATGTACTGTACAGCTTGTTTCTAGTTTCCAAACTATCAAAAATACCTTGTTACATGTACTGTACAGCGTGCCTCTAGTTTTCAAACTATAAAAAATACCTTGTTACATGTACTGTACAACTTGTGTCTAGTTTCCAAACTATCAAAAATACCTTGTTACATGTACTGTACAGCTTGTGTCTAGTTTCCAAACTATCAAAAATACCTTGTTACACGTACTGTACAGCTTGTTTCTAGTTTCCAAACTATAAAAAAAACCTTGTTACATGCACTGTACAGCTTGTTTCTAGTTTCCAAACTATAAAAAATACCTTGTTACATGAACTGTACAGCTTGTTTCTAGTTTCCAAACTATAAAAAATACCTTGTTACATGCACTGTACAGCTTGTTCCTAGTTTCCAAACTCTAAAAAAAAACCTTGTTACATGTACTGTACAGCTTGTTTTTAGTTTCCACACTATATGAAAACCTTGTTACATGCACTGTACAACTTGTTTCTAGTTTCCAAACTATCAAAAATACCTTGTTACATGTACTGTACAGCTTGTTTCTAGTTTCCAAACTATCAAAAATACCTTGTTACATGTACTGTACAGCGTGCGTCTAGTTTCCAAACTATAAAAAATACCTTGTTACATGTACTGTACAGCTTGTGTCTAGTTTCAAAACTATCAAAAATACCTTGTTACATGTACTGTACAGCTTGTGTCTAGTTTCCAAACTATAAAAAATACCTTGTTACATGTACTGTACAGCTTGTTTCTAGTTTCCAAACTATCAAAAAAACCTTGTTACATGTACTGTACAGCTTGTGTCTAGTTTCCAAACTATCAAAAAAACCTTGTTACATGAACTGTACAGCTTGTTTTTAGTTTCCAAACAATAAAAAATACCTTGTTACATGTACTGTACAGCTTGTTTCTAATTTCCAAACCATAAAAAATACCTTGTTACATGCACTGTACAGCTTGTTTCTAGTTTCCAAACTATCAAAAATACCTTGTTACATGTACCGTACAACTTGTTTCTAGTTTCCAAACTCTAAAAAATACCTTGTTACATGAACTGCACAACTTGTTTCGAGTTTCCAAACTATAAAAAATACCTTGTTACATGAACTGTACAGCTTGTTTCTAGTTTCCAAACTATAAAAAATACCTTGTTACATGTACTGTATAACTTGTTTCTAGTTTCCAAACTATAAAAAATACCGTATTACATGTACTGTACAGCTTGTTTCTAGTTTCCAAACTATAAAAAATACCTTGTTACATGTACTGTACAGCTTGTGTCTAGTTTCCAAACTATCAAAAATACCTTGTTACATGTACTGTACAACTTGTTTCTAGTTTCCAAACTATCAAAAATACCTTGTTACATGTACTGTACAGCTTGTTTCTAGTTTCCAAACTATCAAAAAAACCTTGTTACATGTACTGTACAGCTTGTGTCTAGTTTCCAAACTATCAAAAAAACCTTGTTACATGAACTGTACAGCCTGTTTTTAGTTTCCAAACAATAAAACATACCTTGTTACATGTACTGTACAGCTTGTTTCTAGTTTCCAAACTATAAAAAATACCTTGTTACATGCACTAAACAGCTTGTTTCTAGTTTCCAAACTATCAAAAATACCTTGTTACATGTACTGTACAACTTGTTTCTAGTTTCCAAACTATAAAAAAAAACCTTGTTACATGTACTGTACAGCTTGTGTCTAGTTTCCAAACTATAAAAAATACCTTGTTACATGTATTGTACAGCTTGTTTCTAGTTTCCAAACTATCAAAAGTACCTTGTTACATGTACTGTACAGCTTGTTTCTAGTTTCCAAACTATCAAAAATACCTTGTTACATGTACTGTACAACTTGTTTCTAGTTTCCAAACTATAAAAAATACCTTGTTTCATGTACTGTACGGTTTGTTTCTAGTTTCCAAACTTTCAAAAATACCTTGTAACATGTAATGTACAGCTTGTTTCTAGTTTCCAAACTATAAAAAATACCTTGTTACATATACTGTACAGCTTGTTTCTAGTTTCCAAACTATAAAAAATACCATGTTACATGTTCTGTACAGCATGTTTCTAGTTTCCAAACTATAAAAAATACCTTGTTACATGTACTGTACAGCTTGTGTCTAGTTTCCAAACTATAAAAAATACCGTGTTACATGAACTGTACAGCTTGTTTCTAGTTTCCAAACTCTAAAAAAAATACCTTGTTACATGTACTGTACAGCTTGTTTCTGGTTTCCAAACTATAAAAAATACCTTGTTACATGTACTGTACAGCTTGTTTCTAGTTTCCAAACTATAAAAAATACCTTGTTACATGTACTGTACAGCTTGTGTCTAGTTTCCAAACTATAAAAAATACCGTATTACATGTACTGTACAGCTTGTTTCTAGTTTCCAAACTATAAAAAATACCTTGTTACATGTACTGTACATCTTGTGTTTAGTTTCCAAACTATCAAAAATACCTTGTTACATGTACTGTACAACTTGTTTTTAGTTTCCAAACTATAAAAAATACCTTGTTACATGTACTGTACAGCTTGTTTTTAGTTTCCAAACTATCAAAAAATCCATGTTACATGTACTGTACAGCTTGTGTCTAGTTTCCAAACTATCAAAAAAACCTTGTTACATGAACTGTACAGCTTGTTTTTAGTTTCCAAGCTATAAAAAATACCTTGTTATATATACTGTACAGCTTGTTTCTAGTTTCCAAACTATAAAAAATACCTTGTTACATGCACTGTACAGCTTGTTTCTAGTTTCCAAACTATAAAAAAAAACCTTGTTACATGTACTGTACAGCTTGTGTCTAGTTTCCAAACTATAAAAAATACCTTGTTACATTTACTGTATAACTTGTTTCTAGTTTCCAAACTATCAAAAATACCTTGTTACATGTACTGTACAACTTGTTTCTAGCTTCCAAACTATAAAAAATACCTTGTTACATGTACTGTACAGTTTGTTTCTAGTTTCCAAACTTTCAAAAATACCTTGTAACATGTAATGTACAGCTTGTGTGTAGTTTCCAAACAGTCAAAAATACCCTGTAACATGTATTGTTTAGCTTGTGTCTAGTTTCCAAACCATTCCAATTCCCTTGGTACTCTTTAACATGCAAATTGAGTTTAGTTCCACAACAACTTTTGTTTGAATATCAAATTGCCAGAAATTTCTTTTGTGGAAGAACAGAGTTTCTTAGAAGATTATAAAAAGTTATTTACTGTTTTGTGTTTAAAACTGAATACTTTCCAAAAAAAGAAGAGCTTATGAGAAGAAAAAATTCTGTTAATTTCATGTAGTAGCAAAGAATTTCTAAAACACAAAGGCTTAGAAGAATTCTGTCAGGTTATACACCATGTATCAATATTGCATAAGCAAGAATGATAAAATTTTTAAGACATTCAATGAATAATAGAAAATATGAGATATTTTTCTATGCATCTATTTCCATCAGTAATGTGACAGGCTACATGTAACATCAACTCCATTATCTCTTACATATGAATAGAAAATAAAATAGATTTGACTTTTTTTTATATCTCTTTAAACTTAATTTAATAAGATAAAATATTAAATCTGCATGACATGAGCACTTCAATTTCAATTCAATAAATAAATCTGTAAATTTAAATCTTGGTGGCTGAGTTACCTAAAAAAAAAAAACATTTTGGTTTTCTATAGGGCTTATCCTTACGCTTAAGTGATTAATAATTTCAGCAAGTTTCCTCCAAATCTGTCAAATGTAAAGTATTTACAAGCTTAATTAAAACACTTATAGAAGAACAAATGCAGTAAGTTATATAGAATATTTTTCTTAAACTGTTCATCCTTTGTTAATTATATATAATTTAGACACGTTACATCAATAATTGTGACTTCTGTAAATTGAACATGTTTCAAAGTACAAGGGCAAAAACTCACATTCTTGATTTTTGATATAGGGTTCCTTCTTTATTACGAACAATTTGACCAAGTTTCATTTAAATCTGTGAACTTTTGGTGCCTTTGAGCTTGAGTGTGTATGTTATTAGGATATTTCATGCTAGAGCATGCAAAGACATTTTTCCTATCACAAACCTATTTGAGGGGATTTTTGTATAGTTCTAGTACATCTGAAGACTAGTTATAGATATTCAAGTACCAAATCAACCCCTGAAAATGCCAATATTGTCCCTTAAACATTTATTGATTTGTTTGACTTAATAAATATTTAATGTGAGCATATAAATATAATAAGCCATTTTTTCCATGGGTTTTATGACATGCTACATGCCATATTTCAAGAGTCTATCATAGATAAGAGATGAGAAAAATAATTGAATTGAAATACAATAATGTAATAATATATATTGACAACCATTTACTGTAATAATTATAGATGAATAGCCAAAATAAATCACATCCTCATTGTTTCTGTATTTATTTAGTTTTGTGAATTAAACAAACATTACGCAAAGCCAACCCTATTGTTAGTATAAGCAACCACGCAAAATAACATAATAGACCATTACTCAACAGTTAGTACGAACACATACAACATTACCAGTAGCACGATGGAGGCTCGCAACCATAGCGACAAACAAAGGTGTCTCCCATCAAGACAGCAAATGACATTGGGAATTCAATGACTGTTTTCGTCCCTGTTTCACAGCTTGTTAGGCTTGCTGTTGTCTGGGAAATCCAATTATTTCCCTGTTTCTTCTTGCTAGTGCTGCTAAAATCCGGTTGACTATGTGGGAAACTAATGCTTGGCTTATCCAACAAAGATCTCTGCAGATGTATTGAAAATTTCCACTGGCATAATCATGCAGAGCACAGAGTACCTGCAGTGCAGCAGGTACGGCATGGAAACATTCAGTCTGGGAGCAACCTCAGCTGCGATCAAATTAATGACTACAAAAATTAACAGTCTATGTCCTATCTAAGGGGTTTATTCTGTTCCTGAATATTTTATTTCGACTAATTTTCAGATGAGCATTTTCCTCTGCGGCAAGCAACAAGGTCATTTTTACGTAGTGATACTGTTAAAAGAAATACTGTTAATGGTAGAAAGAAGTGGACACCTACATTATTATTCTCAAGAGTTATTCTCAAGAGGTTTTAGTACTGGTAACAAATCTTCATTATAATTACCACTATTGAAGACATTTACATTATACAGTTCATGAGGTCTAATTAATTTAACATCTTCTCAAAACAGTTACCATAGAAATATTACATCTCTTATACTTTTCAGATTTGTTTAATTTAAAAGAGTTAAGGATATTTCTAGAACTACATCTTTGGTAAACAAGTTTACTTTTTTTATGTATTTTTCTCTAATTTGTGTACCATTGGAAGGACTGGAATCATTTTAATATCAGGTTTTCAGGTCAGCTAAAATAGGGCTAAAAGTTTCTGATCAACAGAATTTATCACAAGTTGGAATGTATTCTTCGCTTGTTTTAATATGATTTAATTATTAGTTAATAGCAAGCACTTCTCAACTAATACAAATGCATGGAAATATGTAATGATGATTTCTAGAAGTTCCTTTCTGCAATAATTAACTAAGAAACAAATAATAAGACAATCCTCTTTCATGATGATAGATTATTTTTTAACCATTTCTTTCTCAAAATATCTGGGTCCTGTTTCACTAAAGTGCGTACGTTTACGCCAAAATAAGACTTCTGATCATCTTACACAAATTCAAAGATCTTAGCTACAAAGGATTTACGCACGCAGTGAACAGCATTGTTTTGTTGAATTTATATCTTTATTTCATCAATTTACAGAAAATAAATATATTTCATAAAACTCTCACGTCCCCTTAATACTTTAAAAAAACCTATAGACGTGAAAATTGGCTAATTTTTCCGCAAAATGGTGGTAAGAAATTGAAATCTTATAATAGCAAAGATATGCAAATTATGCAAGGAAAATGTGAAAAACCTCAAAGACTTAATATTAATATTAATAAGTTCTCAAAACAGAAATTGGCAAGTTTCATCTATTCTAAAGAATTTCTTGAGTTAAGAAAATAGTTACGATAGGATAGACCTATAGCAGTTAAGTTTTTCTTATGTTAGACAGACTAAAGACAATTTTTGACTTAAGAAGTTTAGTGAAACAGGGACCTGGTCATATCCATTGGAAATTATAGAATAGTTAATAATCAAACATGCCAATCTTACATTAAATCAATGTTCCCTGTTGTAGCTAAAAAAAATTGAATGCAGGAGTAAAATGGCTAAGTGTAGTGAATAAACGAATGAACCAAAATAAAGGAAATTCATGCCTTGAGTAATGGTATAAAACAAGGGTCAAATATGTTAAAACCTTTCCTATTTAGTATTTTGCATTAAAAAACAACTTTTTGTGCCAGTCAATGAACTATTTCAGTGGAAGCTGGTAAAGCTGAAAGCTGTCTACAACCCTATTCACAAGAAGACTTAATATCATTTCCCTGTCATTAATATTATAAAACTCAGTCTTGTCTCTAATCCCACTTCTGAATCTGTTTCCCTAGTTCTCAAAAAATTCAAATTCAGTTATTCAAACAAATTAAATAAACCCACAAATCTAAAAATACATGAATCGTTTCTGCTTCAATACAAATAAAATGATAGGCCTCTTATTTGTGATGAGTAAATATACTGTCAATATTGTGTTCAGATGCTTACAGTTTGAGACAATTCATACAAGTCTTATTGTACTAATTGGGCCTGACTACCGCAATAATATGAACATTACAAGGAAATAAATATAATTCTAACAACAACCTGGATTAAAGAACATTATTGCTTCAGAAAACTTAATGACTCTTCATCAGAAATGAGAATGAAAAACAACATTGACATGATCCCTTTAAGAGCTAGCAGAAGTAACCAATCGCCCCCACTTTATTTGTCAATGAAAAACAGCAGTAATCTGAATACATTCATATTTTCTATAACCATTTAATATTTCAATCAATAAATTTTTAAAGAATTTATGTTTTACATTGAAAAATAAGATGAAAAGTCTATTGTACCATTTTATAGAATTAGTAAAGGTTTTGACTCTCAGAGGCAGCATCAATAGCAAGTCATACAAGATTTGTTCAGTTGTTTGAAATCTATCAGAGTGGTTGACATAAAACAAATCACAAGAGACTAAGTGAGGTTACAAGATTAACTTGAAATTGAACTTCTATCAGAAACCAGTTCTTGATAGAAATGTTAAGGGAATAATTAAAAAGAAAAGAAGTAGACTATTTTATGATAGCTGCTCGTTTAGAAACATTTTATTTTCTAGTAATTTTTATTTCCTCCAGACTTTCTCAAAGGTCACATTTCTTCTTAATGCAATCTTATTTCTTATTTACTCGTAATATCATATGTAGGTAGGGAAAAACCCTGTGGAAATGCTTATGCACTGTCAAATCCTCTGTGTTTTTTGTTAAAATATTTCTGTCGTTGGATTTTTAAATGTTGAATCGGAAACACATATAAGACCTGGCTTGGCAAAACAGCACATTTTCACTGAAAAGGGAGGTTTTATGACTTAATTTGCTTATGGACCGACCTCTATAGCATAAAAGCAACAGGATTTAACAATTGGTATAGAACGCCACTGCAAAGACACTATACATCATTTTTAGTTTTGAATGTTATTGTATGTAAACCATCTAGGAAATGGGAGATTGTTTAACATCCAAGTGAAACAATATTGTATATTTCTATCGGGACATTTATTGGATATATTTTGCAGGAAAACTTGAGGTAATTTTTGTGCAAGATTAAATCTTTGATGATAACATCCATCAATACCATAACTTGACAAAAAAAATCATAACTTACAAATTTATTGTTATTATCAAAAATTGTTATATGCCTTTATTAATCATAAACTAAGCACTATACAAATTTTCTCAGAATAAATTTATACAGATTATTGGTTGTAATGTACTACTATTTAACACAGATCATATTTTACCAGTACTTGTGTACCCATCAGTCTTATATGGAAAAAATTGGACGATTCTGAAACAATTAAGCGCTAAATGACATACAAAACACCATATCAATGACATAAATAACATTTGTAAAGTTACTTATATCTAAGAGAGTCAAAAGGTGATTTTTTAAAAACCTACTGACAAAAATGGTACTTCTCAAATACATTTAGTCAATTGTTGAATTAGTAACTATACAGAGAGTCTATTTTTTTCTATTATCTTAAAAATCTGAAAAACATTTTGAAAATCTATTTAATAGTGCCTTTAAAAAATGTATGTATGATCATTTGTCATATATAGTTTTGCTGTTAAATAAAATTCAAAAACCTCTTTCTCTGTCATCTGTATTTGGCAGGTTCCAGATAGAGTTCTGTACTTTGTCCTGACACTTATTTCATAACTTCTTATTTCAGATTCTCAAGATGGCCAGAAGAATTTGGAAAGATCCGGAACTAAAATTCCTGCCATTAATGTCACCATGTCAGAATAATATGTTGAGAAAATTCTGTCACGAAAAGATGTGGGCGCAATGTTTTAAAAAGATGAAAAATCATGGATTAACTTTCTCAACAAGCAGTAAGTTTGATTGAAAGAAATTTTTAGTTTTAAATATGCATTTGCCATTTATCTTTTGATTTAAAGCTTTTTATCTACCTATAAAAAATAAACTAGGATAGCAATAGATATAAAACAAAACTAAAGACATACTTCTACACATTCATAGAGTATTGTCTTCATCTTCTGGTGGGTTATATGTATATTCTTTAAAATGCAAACAACATAAAAGGGGAAATAACTCCATTGTTACTTGAAGCATTATAATTTCTGTTTGAGACCTACAATGCTATGTGCAAAGGGGTTTTTATATGCAAACAAAGTTTCATCCAAATCTTGATCAAAATGTCCCGTGGTCAATTTTGATAGGTTTAATCAAGGCCATTTACTTTAAAATTAGATTTCATCAATTTACAGTAGCAGAGACGTCTACCAGTTTTGTTTAGCACAATAACCCCCCAAACCGTTCATCCAAATTTCAGGTCAATCATACTCATACATGATCTAATCAATATACACAAAGATATGAAGTTACAAAATATATACCAGTCTATCACATAAACAAGCAAATATTGATGGATTCTGGCCAAGTACAGGGAAATAACACAGAAATCATTCATCAAAAACTCAATGAAAATATTCATAATCACAGAATGTTTGACAGAATCTATCAGAGCTGTACACTCTCTATGTTGTCAAGGAATTGTAGACCAACAGACAACTGGGTGACAAAAGTATACGCTCACCTTGTACTGTGCAGCTATTGCAATAACACAGAAACAACTCATCCAATTTATTAAAATAAAATTCAAGATTTTTAAAGTCCATTCAAAACTTTAATTTGATTGGTTACATTGCTTATGAAAATGACAAAAAAGGAAATACAGTCACACAATCAGATAAGGAAATATTATCAAATGTTTGACTGTCAAAGATTTCTATGACTTCTGTCTTATGGGAGACAACTTAAGTAAACATATAAAACCATAACTATGAAGAGAAGAAGTTTAATAGTTCTCTTTATATCCCACTGTTCACAAGCTGATAAAGCATTAACAAGAAAGAATGTAATACCCAAATTATACAAAAAAGCTTAGTAGTAGTAATAGTAAGAAGTTCTTTGTGTTTTGCATTATTGCCTAAAATGTGTTTAAATGCTTTATTTAAATAGAACTGTACAACCAGGGTTGCCAAAAACTGTTTCTGCCCCTACAACCAATTTGCAGCCACAACTCCACTGCTTATTGGATCTAAGCACCGAACCGGGCTCAATAATTTGCAGCGATTAAAAATTTGGGTTGATCTGCCATTTTACCTTAAACCAGAAGTGTCCTGCAAGATGGTTTAAAATAGTGGACGAATAGAGAAACAAATTGATTGAAAATAGTTGCAATTGCATAAGATTGTACATGTATATAATCGAATACAATGACACCTATTGTGTGAGCAAGTCACTTGTTGATTATGTAAATGAGATGAGAAGTGAGATTATTAAAAATTTTAACAGTCTGAAAGTTTTCTTGATCGCTTGTTCAAGTAGAAACTTGAAACTTGGTAGAATTGTTTCCAAAAGAGGTAACTCTGTCATAAATATGAAATATCGAAAAATTGGTTTAAAAAAACATCATTAGAATTTGACTTGCCAGATTACAAAGAAAACCAAAACTATCATGAGAAAAAAACTAAGGAAATTGTAATGTCATTTTGATCAGATCATACTACCAGACAACAGGGTATCCTTCTAGTCCAATAGTGCAACAGCAACTGTATCATATAAAATCTTTCTTTTCCTTCTAATATTTAGACAACCAATCGAAACCCTCCTGTTTCTGTTGTTTGTTGTTGTAAATATTTATTTTGACAGGCATATTCCATATGAATCAGCTGATGATTTGAATGATTTTTGTGGACTTAAATGTCCTTTTCATTTCTCTTCCCTTCAACCCATGTGCAAGACCTCAGTATTTATGATGGAGTGACGTTTTGTTTCAAATTGTCGGGCTAGAATGTATGGATTATTGTGTCTAACAATTAAGAGGATGTAATGCTTTTGGATGGCTTTACAGAAAACAACCAGACTTATCACTTATCCCATAAAACTTAAAGTGCTTCATTACAGAAATTATGAATTAAATTAAAATTATTTTGATGGATAATTTGATAAAGAGACATGGACATGGACCTTGAATCACATTTCAGCATTACAACGCCTGGTCTCATTCTGCATGTCTTTCCATGCCTATTTGCTGGATTAGAATATAAATGTTTTGCTATGGCTATTGAAATCATCTTGTTTCATAACCTTTTCTTCATATATGTTGTTGCTGTGCCAAAAAAAAGAAAAAGAAATTTGCAGTTATAAGTGTCTTGTGGTTTGTTTTATCTGAGTCAATTAGATGATTTAACCCAGAGGAAATCAAATGAATTCACGTATGCGTTTGATTTTACCTTTTAATTATATTTGTCTACACTGTTCAAACTCTCATGTATATTATGAAACACAGATCTACATAAAAAGCAATAAACTAGATACCAACTGTGTACCATATAATATGTTATTCAGACAATATTATATATAGCCTTTATATTAGTATTGTTAGAATTACAGGAATATAGACCTAAATTGATGAATTTTTAATCTGGGCATATTGTCAGTATTTTCATCTGTTCTAGACAAGTTTCTAGCATCATATTGGCGATGCTAAAGTCACATGAAAACAGGTTGCTATTGGTGAGAATATCTCTAACATTGTTTTTACCACAGCAAATTTATTTAAAACATAATATTTTTGGAGTCTTAAAATTAATGGCTCAATTTTTTTAGTGAAAACTTTCAGATATGCTGAAGGGTACTTTCTCTAAATTTGTGTATAATTTTTACAAATAATGCGGAATGTCCCTTTAAGGATCTATGGCAAACCTTTTAGAGCATTCATCTTACTTGTAGTGTTTTAAACCCAGTCTCTTTAATTATTTATGCTGCTTTTTGTGTTTTAGAAAGCTGCACATTTTTAAAAACAAAATTGAATTTCAAAGGTAGCCCAGCTTTTTTTTCTAGCTTCAGCTTAATGGCTTATTCTTCAGTTGAATAACAGAAAGTATTACACCATTTAATTTTTTATATCAAATCGTAAACATGTAATATATCCATGAATATTATATACTTGAAACTTAATTACAGTTTATCGCTAAATGATAGTCTATATCTAATAGTAGATTTTCTACAAGATTAACTCTCTAATAAATATCAGACATTTGTCTCTGCTGAATATTATTTTTACATTTAAGTTACTGTAATTTAGATAATTGGTTCCACAAACACTTGCTCCCTATTATTGATCTGTAGACAATTTCAAATAAAAAGATTACAGATACTATAGTGAATGTTAGTTTAATATATCATATATAATACTTAAAATGTCTCCTCTTATAAACAAATAATAGACAAGTTTTTTTTTTATAAATAGACAATTATTTCTTACTAATAGAAGGATTTTTTAATTAATAGACAGTTTTTTTTCTTACTAATAGAAGGGTTTTTAATTAATAGAAAGTTTTTTTCTTACTAATAGAAGGATTTTTTAATTAATAGACAGTTTTTTTTTCTTACTAATAGAAGGATTTTTTAATTAATAGACAGTTTTTTTTTCATACTAATAGAAGGGTTTTTAATTAATAGACAGTTTTTTTTCTTACTAATGGAAGTTTTTTTAATTTATAGACAGTTTTTTCTCTTACTAATGGAAGTTTTTTCTTTTTATAAATAGACAATTATTTCTTACTAATAGAAGGGTTTTTTTAACTAGCCTGATAGAAATTACACTATTGTTGGAAAATCTAGTCCTGTATGCAATTATTATTATAGCATCAACTACTTTTGCAGTTTTTTTTTTACCTCATGCTACTTAAATAGAATTAATGTAAATATAGTTTTAGGCTTAGCAAAATATTAATCATATATTTTTATATCAAATATGATATCAATTTAGGATACAAGGGCTGACTGGAAAGTTCTATGGGATATCTCAATAGAATGAAACAAAATTTTGTGATCAACAAATACACTCATTTAATGAATCATAAATACTGTGTAGGGGTAGGGGTAGGGATAGGGATATTTGGCCTTTCAGATGCCCACTGTTAGGGTTGCCGCAGTAAAACCTTTCTTGACTTACATTCAAACCATGCAGATGACAAATATATAAAAACCAACTACCGGGTACGAGTCTTTCAAAGTTAACCTAAGAACTTTTCAGCCAGCCCTCATAAAAAGTTGATTTTCTTTTATACCTGACATAATGTAATATATTTGATTCAGATATACAATAATATTTTGAAAAGTAAATACAGTCAGAATCAAATATTGTATTTACCATAAGAATATACTAATTAATAAAAATATGAATCGATATAATTTTCCTGAAGTCATCTCATGCTGACGACAGGTGGAAATGATAGATATAATATAGCTAGAAATATAGAAGAATATAATATTAATTATAGCAAAGTTTTTGCAAAATCTGATAACAGATAAAATCAAGAAATTTATCAACTAAATTGAATTTTATCAGTGCAAATAATTTAAGTAATTAATATTGGTATTTCAATGTGATTACTATCTTTTATTATTATCTTTCAAATTATTCCTTAACAGTCTTCATCAAATCTTGTGATGTATCTTTCAGAAAAACATTCCTCATTATCAGTCCGATGAATTAAGTTTTAAAAATTAAGGAAGGAATAGTGTCCATGGTGTATACAGCATTACAACAAATAAACAGGATTCAGAACACAGTCTTGATACACATTTGTCTAGATCACAATTACAGATACGAAATGATACAGATCACAATTAGAGATAAAAGATGATACAGATCACAATACAGTAACAAGATGATACAGATCACAATACAGTAACAAGATGATACGGATCACAATACAGAAACAAATGATACAGATCACAATACAGATACAAGATGATACAGATCACTGTATACAAAATGATACAGATCACAATACAGAAACAAGATGATACAGATCACAATACAGAATCAAGATGATACAGATCACAGTTACAGATATAAAATGATACAGATCACCATACAGATCACAATACAGATCACAGTTAGACACACTGAATGATCCAAATCTTAATTACAGACACTGGATGATACAGATCACATCTAGAGACACTGGATGATACAGATCACAATTAGAGACACTGGATGATACAGATCACAATATAGAAACAAATGATACAGATCACAATACAGATACAAGATGATACAGATCACAGTTACAGATACAAAATGACACAGATTTAAGATGATATTGATCACAATTACAGACACCGGATGATACGGATCGCAATTATAGACACTGGATGATACAGATCACATTAGAGACACTGGATGATAAAGATCACAATACAGAAACAAATGATACAAATTACAATACAGATACAAGTTGATGCAGATCACAATACAGATACAAGTAGATGCAGATCACAATACAGATAAAAACTAAAAGATGATATAGATCACAATAAAGATTTAAGTTGATACAGATCACAATTAGAGACAACGGATGATACAGATCACAATAAAGATACAACATGATACAGATCTTAATACAGATACAACATGATACAGATCACAAAACAGGATGATATAGATCTCACTTTAGAAACAAACATGCTACATATCACACTATAGAGATACAGCATGATGCTTATCACAATATAAATAGGCCTACAAGATGAGACACATACTGTATAGATACAAATACTGTATAGATACAAGATGATACATATCTTGATTTAACTACAGGTTCATACAGATCACATATTAATGGACTATTCTGTTAAAAAACTATAGTTATCAAACTATGTCACTCTATTTTAAGTGTTACATGAAAAAGTACTGAACAGAATTTGTACACATCTTAGATTTAATTGAATTAGAATTTATATTGTGTATTCCATAATAATAATTGTCTAATAAATTTTCATGCAGTTATAAACTTCTTCCGAAATGAGAATTATATTTCCATTGTAGAGATAACCTTTCCTACTTCTAGATTAAACTTAATTTTCTCAACATAATTATTTGTGAGATGTTAATATTCAAAATTCTTTGTTAGATATAACTTCAAAATATATTGCAGTTAAACTTTTTCTTCAGCTTTTAAAACAGTTTAACATTTACTTCAAAAGAAAAAGTATTTGCTTTCAATTTTATGTTGTTGAAAAATATTCTAGATGGAATTTGCTTAATGGGAATGGATAGCTAAATCAGTGGTTAGATAGTCGTTTTGGTTGACCAATAGCTTTGAATCTCCTTCAAGTCAAAGTTTTTGACCCTAATGGATGCAAGTCAAATTTCGGCTTGAACATTGTAGTAAAAGGCATAAAACCTATCACTTTACTAGTATTAGGTCTTAATGATTTTCTCTCCTTACAATTACCATAAAATCTGATTTGCTCGTAAAATTCTGGATGTAGTTTAGGAAAATGATACTATAGGGAATCAGTGATGATCAAAGGTAATGTCAGTGATCTACCAAAATTAGAATACTTAATTCCCTCCCCTGATGAGAACCAAACATCACTATGATAATCAGTTTAACCCAAGATTTCTGTATTTCAACATTTTACACAGCTTAACATTTCTTAAACTTATTTAAATTCGCATTTCATTTGATTTGTTACTATTGTCAGATGACTTTGAGACAAGACAGTAACTTACTAACAGGTTGAATTCATACTTTTCTATCCCATAATGGAATTAGCTAGTTGAAATTGAATGTTTCTGGTTTATTTAAATCTTGTGTAGACTATATAAGTGTTCCTTGTTGAAAAAAAATTATTAAAAAAATAAGAAACAAAGAAATGCTATTATTTATCATAAATCTTTGAAAAGGAGGTCATTTGGGAAGGGAAAAATACTCTGAGATTATGGAAAATTTACAAGATCAAGATATGAGAAATTCAAATCCAAACCCAAGAGGTAAGTGTCAAATCATTTTATTAATCCAAATGCAAAAATTATGTGTTCAGTCGTTTTATTTTAAACATGTCTGGCAATATATTTCAGGAGACATGGTACTTTCTAATTTAAATGTAGTATAGCAATAGTTTGGCATTAATGCAAAATCTTTTACCTACATAAAATTATGTAAATATGATTCTCAGGGAAAGATATAATCAGAAGATCACACATTAAGGGGATAATGTCATTTTTCCAGCTGGTAGAACTAAATTCCAACCATCTGCAGCTCTTTAGCCATTTCAAATCAGTCTGGACTCAAGAATTGAACATTGTTTACAACATGAATAAATAAACAATAAGTTTTATTTTAGACAATCTGAACAGTTGTATCTGTATTAAGACATAGTTTTATAGTGGTTGAAATAAAATCATCCTGATACAAACCACAATCGACTAAATCAAGTCTAATATAATTATCTCTGCTTGACAATATGCCTACAGCCAGTTGCTCATTAGTAGTAATTTCTCCAGATTCTTGTTGACAGAAACCTGATACATAATTTGAAAAAAGTCCATATGTTGTCTCGTTCAATATCAAATATACACACTCATATATATTTCTCAGACATATTTCAAAATTTAAAATGTCAGAGGATTTAACTCATGATTTTGAGATCAATAGAAAACACATTATAAAAACATTCACTTCTATTTTCCTATCATTCCAATTTTATATATAATTTAATATTATCATTATCATACTAGTACATGCATTTAAATGCTTAATTAGCATATCTATCTATCTGATTATCTATTTATTTATCTATCTATGTAGAAATAGAAATATTATAACAGAACCTAAAAAAACATGTTGTTTCTATCTATATATCCACCTACCTATCTAATACAAGTATGAAATATTTTCACTGTTAAAATAGTACTCTATTTCCTTTGATATAGAAATATTAAAACAGAGTCTAAAAATGTTTCTATCGATTTATCTATCGATTTATCTATCTATCTATCTATCTATCTATCTTTAAATAAGCCTGACAATAATTTTTGGTTTCATGATAATTGCACCTCTGATCTACTTGTAAACAGTTTCCCACCAATATTATAACAATTTGTTAGCATCCTGTTTGTAAGAAGTCATTGATTACTACTATTCTAATCAACCTAGCTCCTCCTCCATTTATAGATCAAAATGTTCCATTTCCATGGTGGGAGATACTCAACATATCTATATCATAATGAATACCAAACTAAGAAGTTTATAAAACCTTGTCACTATGTGACATCAGGTGATCTTGATGAGAAACACCAGCCACAGATCTTGCTATGAAAGATCTTATAACACATACTACAATTTCTTAGTTTACAAGATAAAAGATAGCTTGCGAGGCAAGGTAACATACGCCTACTGGCAGCTGTCAGAAATGATAAAACAGTCTTTAATGACTAAAATGCTTATTTTCTCATATTGAAGAAATCTTATTAGTTTGAATTCAATTACATATATATATAAATATATGCCAGTTATTTATACTGAGTAATTCCACAAAATTTTTTTAAATCAATATCAGTAAGCCAAATACAACAAACAATTAAATCACACAGCTCTAATCGAGGGGAAAAAACAACTTTTGACGCGTTTTAACAAAGTCAAGGGCAATAACTCAAAAACCGTTTATCAAAAATATGTAAAGTTAGAACTTGTCCGAGATCCTATAAATTCCAATAATCACACCAAGATTCATCAAAATCGGTTGAAAACTGTAGCTTTTATTGTGCTCACAAACAAATTTTGACGCATTTATCATAAGTCAAGGGCAATAACTCAAAAAACGTTCATCGAAAATGCGTCATGTTGTATCTTGTCTGAGATCTTAAGAAATCCAATTATCAT
The DNA here is from genome assembly GCF_000327385.1 of Lottia gigantea. NCBI lineage: Eukaryota > Metazoa > Mollusca > Gastropoda > Lottiidae > Lottia > Lottia gigantea. Next base: position 4,078,541 of record NW_008710950.1, on the reverse strand, counting down.
ACCAAGTACCAATTCCGGTACTGGGTGATCCTGTCTTCAAGAAAGTTTTTAGCCAAACCCCTGGCAATGTATCCTTGTATCAATTTACATCATGGTGAACATGAAACAGAAATCTTTAGGGTCATTATTTTGCCTCTTTATTGGTTGAATTGATGTAGACTTTTAGTTGTGTAAATGGAACTTATAGATTAGTTTTGATGCTTAATTACTTTGTCAAACTGGAAAACAGCTGTCAACTACAGTTCTGTTAGGAGTAAAAATTGTTGAAGGTGGAAGAATTTTTGACTGTGGTTCATACTATAGAAATTTGTTGGCTTGAGAAAATTACTTCCTGTTACGTCAGTTCTAAGACTTTTATTGTCAGTAGAAAGCATCAAGGGATTCCAAAGAAGAGATTAACACAAGATTATGTCTAGTTTGACAGAGTGTGAACACATTGATTTACTATAGTAGCAAGTGCTGTGATCTACACGCAAATCAATTTCATTAAAATGGTACATCTAGTATAGGAAAGGTTTTACCAAGTGTTAAATAGATACCAGTGGATGTTTCTCAACCTTTACTTCGTTTATATCAGTGCCACATTTCTTTTTCATCTTGTGTATATCAAACTAATGGTAACATTTTATCATTAGGAATACTAATTCTATTGGAAATAATTTAATTCTAAAAATATAAGTAAGTATGTTTCTATTCTGTGTTTATTAAAATATATAGAATATAATATGTAAGTAAGTATCAATATTTGTATATATCAAATAATGTATAAAACAGAATTAAGCGAATTACTCAGCAAATTCCCAGGGTACAGAAAATGTCATAATGACAAAAGTGAAAAAAATCATAGCAATATCAAATTACAATCATGTTATTCTTAACATTACACCATTTCATACAAAAGTCCATTGGTATACACTGCAACTAAATTCACTCAAAACACCCAACATGAAAAGATGAAATAAAAAAATATATTTAAATTATATCGATTTATTTAATTAAATAACTACTAAAAGATAAAAGACAATGGATCATGTCAAAATAGGTCAACTTTGATGCAGTAGGTGAGAAAAGAAGCCTTTATCAAGGTGAAACTAAAGAAGCTATAACATTTTCAAAATTAGACATTTGTTAATTATATTTTAAAAATTTAAAAATCTATGTATATACACCAAGAAATTTGAGGAGCTATGTCACTTTTCAGAATGACAAGGGTTAACATAGAGGTTGGGTAAACATAGGGGTTAATAACTTCAGTTCCCACTTAAGCTTCATGTTTTTCCCTATATACCTAGTACCAAAAATACATGTCCATTTAGAGAGAAATAGGTGGATAAATATGGAAAATAAAAGAGCAGTATAAGAGGTGAAGAAAAAAGCATCTTTCCTTGTAACAGATTTGAAATTAGGCTTACTGGCATCTTAAAGTTAATATTTACAATTCTAAACGTGCCATGAAATAAAAATTCATTGTAATGACCACAAGAGGAATTCATTCCAGTGTTATTAAAAATACATTTTAGAGTTAGAATTCTGAATATGCTGGAATGTTGTTTTGTTATATTGAAATTCTGATTCCACTCAAGCGAGCTGTACATGGATAGAGATAATTCAGGAAAGAGAAATAATTTAGTTGTTATCCTTTTAAATTTTGGTTATTCATTTCTTTATTTTCTCTATACAAGTGGTGTATTTACTATTCTGATAATAATTTGAACTGTGTATTATAAATTCTGCAAGAACTTAATGACAATGTTTAAAGCGAATATTTATTCAGATTCTGAACTTTATGTGCGATTATTTTGCGAGATTAATTTAAGTGGAATAATTGTAAATATGGAGAAAAAAGATTTGATACGATTGAATCAGAATCAAAATTATAGTTTTATTTTCATGCCTGCAACTTGACAAATCTAGAACCTTAAGTCAATTTCTTTGATTTAATTGTCTATCACCAACTCACTATCACAGTTTATCATTAAAAGAAGACAAGGGAAGAAGCCAATTCTCTTGAAATCTGACTAAGCATTCATTGAAACAATTCAAATTTCACTAACAAGGTAATAGGCTGTCAACTTGACATGAAATCATCTGGAAAATTTCATTCCACTCTTGATTCCTGATCATTCCACATTAACAACCGAGTTTCCTAGTTTCTTCAGGTCATTTGGTCAGTCTTCTTCTAGATAACAGTAGTAAATGGATGGTAAGAGGATAATGATAGAGACCTGAGTATAATATTATCTCACTTGATATATTTATCATAGACAGAATAGATGTATAACAGCTTATAGTGGTCATAACACTCATTATCATTGTCATATAAACTTTACTTTTCTATCATTAGCAACCACATATTCTGCAAAACTTTTGAGCTTTTTAGTTCATCTGGACATGAAGTTATACTAAGTGAAAGTTAATCGGTACAAAACAACAACTCAAATACCTATCTGGCAGTAAAAAAACATGACTGTATTTAAATAAACTTAGCAATTAGTACAATTACCTTCTGACATGTTAAAATTATCATGTAGACAGTTTTAGAAACATCTTAATGAAAAAGATGTATGTTTAACTTACATGCTGGCAATAACATCAAAGTCTCAGTTTACCAATCATATTGTAGTTTTGAACATACAAAATGCCACTGATTTGCATGAGTGTCATAATTAATACTAAATGGATAATATTCCAGAAATTTCAGGTAAAAGAATAGAGAAATATAATGTATTTTGTCCTTAAAAGAAACTTTTTATAAGGAACACAAACTCCATCTGGCAATGTTCTGAGAACCATTCCAATTCTGGCAAAACGGGAAGGTGGTTTCAGAACGGTTCTCAGAAAGAACTTGCTAATTAAGTAGGTTGATTAAGTAGCTGGTTGGTTGAGTATGTTAATTGAATAGGTAAGCATTCTTGGAATGGTATATTGGCATGCCTTATTTGGCATTACTGTTGTTTACATTCAGGTGACAATAAAGACCAATTCTAAATTAAAAAGAGTTCAGGAGAAAAGCTTGTCAAGAATAGTTTGATTTTACAATAATGTAAATGGGAACATAGCCTGGTCCTGACCAAGAAAGAAACACTCATTAGTGGCCATATGTAAAAGTGGCTTAAGAAATACTAGTTTAAGACTTCAATACTACAAATGCTGAGAAATAATAAAAAAGAAACTTTTTTCCATAAACTACTTTTCTACAGGGAATTTCTGCAGTTATGATGCTTAATCACTAGTATCAGCTGACTGAACTCATTGTCATTTTAAAGTTATTGTCATTGTCAGATCAGAGAAATCGTGTAATTTGATAAAACAGAATAGTTTTTGCTCTTGGTGATATTTTACATGGTTGACTCCAATGCTATATAGAGTCAGATTTTTGAGTCTGTTTATCTAATGTTTTAGGGTAAATGTTGGTATTGATTAGCATATGCTTTGGGTTTTGAGTGTCAGTTAATTGAAATTCCGATCAAAGCTATAAGTCCTTAATCTAACATAATTAGTTTTTAAGACAAATTTTAATTTTGGTTATATTTCCAGATAAGACTGGCCGTTAAGAGATTTTTTACTAAGGTGTTAGTTTATTATAACCTGGAAGAGAAAGAGAAGAAGACAAAGAGATGTGATTGTTATATAGCGTGGTTAAAAAGATTTGAGTATTGTCAGTATATTGTATGTTACACCTGCTACTGACAAGTCCTCATAGATCATTTAACCTACTTCTTATCTTCACCAGGACAAATTACCATCATTTTAAATCTTTGCACAAAACATAAAACAACTAAGAAGCTTAAAATTGAATTCAGAAAGAAAATTTATGAAAAAAGAAAATGTATAAAAATAAATAGTTATCTTAAACCATTCCAGATCTTGCATAAAAGCTCTCCAAAATAAAATCATTAAATAAATAAAATGGTATATATTCATTTTTGGCCCCCTTTAATTCCTTTAAAAAAAAATAGAATTTGTTATTATGAAATTGTGATGAAAATGTATCTCATGGCAATTTTTAAATCTCTTGTTATATTAAAATATAAAGTTACATTTCTTATAAAATATCAACAATCCAATTTCCACCTACTGGAAAATTTCACATACATAGAGAAAATGGAAAATACCATATGTCTATTTATTATAGATTAAAAAGTCTTTTGTGATGAAATTTGAAGGATGGATAAGAGTGTTGTTCCCAAGATACAAGATGGTAGAATGTTACTAAAATAGAAATCTCTTTAGACAAACAGATCAGCAGGATTCAAATAGAAAATCTTGAAACATGTCCACACGACCTTCATTTTAATTGATCTATCTGGATATTACATAAACATACTAGAAAATCTCTTGGTATATTTGTCTCGTAAAAAAAGACAACTAGCCTTTTAAATCATGCTATAATTTCAAGAATAATTCAACTAAATAATTACAGAATAATCAATCATATCAATACAAATATCATTTAGTTGGAAATTTTGAACCAACTTATCATAATTAGAATAAGAATCATTGTAAAATCCTCATTGGACTTTTCCAGTGAACACATTATAATAAAATTATTCATCTTCTTTTACAGAAATCAACCTGCTTTAAAGTAATTAGACTGAGTGACTTTTACTGAGATATGATTTATATTACATGTATTTATAACAATAGTCAATCTCTAGTGAGTTTTATCATGATGCTTTTCTTCAGATAAGTATATTGTATATGATAGGGAGTGTGAAATCTCGGTTATTATATTCCTAGTTATTCAAATAAAAGTTATTATTAAGTAATTCTTCCAATGATGTTCAGAAGGTTATTATTAAATTCTTTAAGTAATTATCAGAAAGTTATAATTACCTAATTCTTCCAATGATGGTCAGAAGGTTATTATGTAATTCTTCAAATGATGGTCAGAAGGTTATTATGTAATTCTTCAAATGATGGTCAGAAGAGAAGGTTATTATGATATAATTCTTCAAATGATGGTCAAAGGTTATTATGTAAGTCTTCAAATGATGGTCAGAAGGTTATTATGTAATTCTTCAAATGATGGTCAGAAGGTTATCTTTAAATGATGGTCAGAAGGTTATAATTCTTCAAATGATGGTCAGAAGGTTATCTTCAAATGATGGTCAAAAGGTTATAATTCTTCAAATGATGGTCAGAAGGTTATTATGATATACTTCTTCAAATGATGGTCAGAAGGTTATTATGATATACTTCTTCAAATGATGGTCAGAAGGTTATTATTATGTAGTTCTTCAATGATGGTCAGAAGGTTATTATGATATATTTCTTCAAATGATGGTCAGAAGGTTATTATGATATAATTATTCAAATGATGGTCAGAAGGTTATTATTATATAATTCTTCAAATGATGGTCAGAAGGTTATCATTATGTAATTCTTCAAATGATGGTCAGAAGGTTATTATGATATATTTCTTCAAATGATGGTCAGAAGGTTATTATGATATAATTCTTCAAATGATGGTCAGAAGGTTATTATTATGTAATTCTTCAAATGATGGTCCAAAGGTTACAATTCTTCAATTGATGGTCAGCAGGTTATTATGATATAATTCTTCAAATGATGGTCAGCAGGTTATTATGATATACTTCTTCAAATTATGGCCAAATGAAAAGTCTAGGTCATGGGCAATGCTTTGTAATATATTTTTTAAGATTCAAATGTTACTAAACAATGTTTATAAAATTAGAAACCAGGAATCAATAAAAAACATTTGTGTTTATCAAATTGTCTTGACATGTACATAGAACTCAGACCAAAGAGAGTTAAACATGATAACTGTATACTGACTAAACACTCAGAATAACATTCTGATTCTGAATTATTTAAACTCAACTATTCTGTTAAAATGATAAATGCTTGGAATGAAAAATCAATATAAAATGTATACAATTATCATTTTCAGGCAATTTTAATATGTAGTTTATGTGTCAAGAACAGTGTTCCCAGATGAATTGTTTTGTGACTCAATATTAAATATTTTTAATTGTGGAAATTTACAGCAGGTAGAACTTGTTCAATGTTTAGAATGATCTGTCTGACCGTTGAGGAACAAGGATAACCATGATCTATCAGCTCTCAGTGTAGAAACTGACATATAAACATGATCTTGAATGCCATGGATCACCAGGGATAAGCATTTGTAACAGCAATGGTGATAAATATTTAGTTTATCAGAGATAAGCAGTACATGTACTTGTATGGCAATCGTGATTAACATGATCTGTTTCCTGAATCACCAGAAATAAACAATTTGTTTATCAGAGATAAGCATGGTAAGTCTCAATAGGGGTTAAACATAATCAGTCTCCTGAATCATCAGGGTTAAACATGATCAGTCTCCTGAATCACCAGTGATAAACATGATCAGTCTCCTGAATCATCAGGGATAAACATGATCAGTCTCCTGAATCACCAGGGATAAACATGATCAGTCTCCTGAAGCAATGGTGATAAACATGAACAGAGGTAATCATCTGTTTCCTTTTGGGACATTAGAGATGACAATTCCTTCTATAGCAATGGTGATAAACATGATCTGTTTACTGAATCACCATGGATGAGATCCACATTACAATCTCTTCATTTTACAGTTATGGTACGAATCATAATTTGTCTATTCTTGAAACATCAAGGTAAATGTAATATTTCTATTTCTTTTAGAATAATGGAGATACACATGATTTGCTTGATTTTAAGAAAACCATAGGGATCACTTGTTTTAGGATCAAAGTAAGTGTGTTATTACCCTATTGAATTTGTACCTTCAAATTTTTAAGAATTATGGCATGTAAGTTCATACTAGCTTCAATATTGCACTTTAGTAATGCCTAGTTCACACCAACGGCGAATGCTGCGCTTTAAATCGGTGAGCAAAGTGCCATCATTTTGTGTTTACTTTCCAAAAATATCACGATCTCCTAAGTAATGTTACGCTCTGATAAGCTCTGATTCGAATTGGTTACGCTTTGGGGACGAATTATTTCCCGATTTGATCAGGCCTTGTTACGCTTTAAATCACGCTTTGATAAGCTTTATTAAGCTTTGATGCGGTTATGAAGCTTTAAATCATGCTCTGATACGATTATCAAGCTCTGTTGTGCATTGTTAAGCTCTGTTATGCATTGGAAAATTTCGAAATGGCCGATTTCATGCCGCTTTTGATCAAGTGGTGACAGACCGTGAAGACTGGGGTCCCCGCTTTGAATGAAGGTCTGTTAAGCTTTCCTACGCTTTGAGTCAAGCTTTGCTGAACTTTGTTACGCTTTGTTAAGCTTTGATACGTTCTCGGCGCTTTAATCAATTCGTGACAGAGCGCCCAAAATTTTTAAACAGTTTAAAATTTTTTGGCGCTCTTGCCGAATATCCAGCTTTGCTCAAAGCTTTCCAACGATCTATTACGACCCTGGCGCTTAAGTCAAGCTTTGGTACCGCTTTGTACGCTGCTTTAAAGCGCCATCAAAGCGCGGTTGGTGTGAATTGAGCATTAGGTTTGAATAACAGAGGACGAACAATGTTATTTTTCCAGAAAGAGCACATGGTTAAAGTCTGCATTGATAAACATTTCATTATTGTGAAAGTATTCTATAGTTTTTTTCAGAGCTGAATAGCAGATGTATTTGTAACATCAAATACTTGAGATTCACTTCTTTTACTGTTTCTGAAACAATGAAACCTACATAAGATGGGATATCTAAACACAAAAAATGTAAAAGTTTCCTGGAGTATAATGAAAGTAAAAGATTAGGTGTTGAAGTTACAATAAATTAAACAATTTATTTTTAAACTATAATGCTAAATCTTTAAAACTTCTCATGAAATACCTAAAATTTAATTAAATGAACATAAATATCACATATTTACTCTCTGGAAACATAAAACTCTTTACCTTGTAGTCTAACGTTCAATATCAATTTTAAACCAAAGGGTTGAAATTTAACCTTTTAAATTTTGAGAACATCAGAGATATTACTTTTCACAGCCAACCAGACAATATAACATGTAACATAATATTATGATAATCTTACAATTTTTGGGATTAACATACAGGCTATATATAATTTTATAATGATTATTATAAAAAATATCATGATAAATGTACATTGTGACATATATAATGTAAAGTTGATTATCTACTATAGTAATGTTACATTGTGTGGGATTGACATACAGGCTATATATAATGTTAAATTCTGCATAATATTATTATGGTAATGTTACATTGGTTTGGGATTGACATACAGGCTATATATAATGTTAAATTCTACATAATAATACTATGGTAATGTTACATTGTTTAGAATTGACATACAGGCTTTCTAATGTTTAATAGATTACATTGTATGTGGTCGACATACAGGCTATATAAGATTTATATTGATTACATTCTACATAATATTATAGTAATGTTACATTGTATGGGATTGACATATAGGTTTATAAATGTAATGTTGAATTGATTTTATTTGACATAATATTATGATAATGTTACATTGTTTAGGATTGACATACAGGCTATATGATAATGTTATATTAGTTGGGATTGACATATAGGTTTATAAATATTAATATATATTTTACTTAAGGAATGACCTTAACATTTTTTCAGTTTATCGATGTATAAACAGAAAAAACCTGTGTACTCTGTATAAATCCGCGTAGCAAGAGTTCACAGGTTTTTTCTGTTTATACATCGATAAACTGAAAATAACAATAGAGACGGACTAGAGAACAGCCAATCAGCAATAAGTAGGTCACCTATTTATAGTCTACTGTCTATTGCATCAAAGTAGTCGGAGCGACCACATTGAAAGTTCAATTATTGAAAGACGAATTCGAATAAGTCCAAAAATCATGATTTTGTTGATATTTGGAGTTTGCATATTCGAGGGAATTTGGAAAATACCGTAATCATTCAGTGAAGTATCGATTTCCGCTCTGTTAACGTTCGAAGGACCGACAATGATGCTGTAGAGTGGCCCTGTCAATCAAACTCAATGATAAGGGGTGGAGCTTATATTTACACAGATATAATAATAATAATAATAATAATGTTTATTTTTTATAGACCGTTACATAAAAATATCTCAACAGTCTTTACATTGATTAAGTTAATAATAAAAATAAGAGACTTAAGAATTATATAAAATAATATGGTATCTAGTTATAATTGCTTCTAATTAAAATGATTTGTAAAAGATATAAACCAAATGCACGTGACCGCTGTTATCCAATCAAATCGCTTGATACCGTGTAAATGTAAGTGTAATTATATAATATTATGTTACATTGTTTCGGATTGGCATAAAAGCTATTTTGATAATGTTAAATTATTTGAGATCGATGTCTACATGTAAAGTTTATAATGATTATATTTTTTGGAATTGACATATGGACTATATATATCATTATATTGATGGGATTGGCTGCTGGTTATTTTCTGTTGTTATCATATACTTCTATCCTAAATATAATATTATATTGTTTTGGTTTGACATATGAGTTATTTTTTATCTTAATTATTTAGTGAAGAAATGAAATGTCTGAGATACAAGACCTGAGTTTAACAACAATAATATAGACATTAACTTTTACTAACACCTGCTAGACTCTATCAGACTTACAACAATTCCTGTCTTATCTTAATCTACTAAAAACAACATCACAAACACATACATCTCTTGGAACAGATCATTCACTAATTTGATATAAAAGATCATGTAAGTGATAACAATTAAATTCATTTCCAAAAGTTCTTATTTATTGGAATTGCGCGATTTTGGTACATTTCTAGTACTTCTGAGGACTATTTACATATATTCAAGAGTCAAACTAATTTCACAAAATGGCACATCTGTCCCTTTAAAACAAATAGATATAAACAAAATATGAAATATTTATATATCTTTATTGGAATAGAAATAGAAATCACCAGGTTAGACTTGAATTGATTATATTATCGCATTTATAGCTATGAAATACAGATCCCATTTAATTACAAGGATAAATTTTGAGGGTACAAGTCATAAGTTTTAACCTGAAACAGTCTTATCTATTTAATATAATAAAAACAAAGATTATCATTTGTATACTCATGGATCATTACTATTGAATTATGAAATTATTATTTTGTGAAATAAATGCAGTTGATATGAAATTTATTATTCTAGCAGTATTGTTCATGTTCATTATTTGAAGTTATGATACAATATATAGAGATTTGATATTTTTGTATTTGATGAATTTATGATTCATTAAGTTATAAATGTCAGTCAAGTAAGAGGAAATCAAAATCATGGCATTAAAGGTATGCTTAAAAAATATTTTTCGTTTATATACTAAAGTTTGTAGCCCATTGTATTTACCATTTACATTAGACTGCAATGTGCCTTTTGTTACCGGTATATACAGTCGAGTAACCTAATTTCGTGGAAACCTATTATTCGTGGATTTCCGGAAAGGATTAATAATTTACATGAGTGACCTTGCGCGACCTCCGCATTAGTTTGTTTTAATAAACATGGGTTTTCTCTACAATATCAGCTAGTAGAATGAATCCATTAGTTTAATCCAAGGTAAAATGTATTAATGTATACTTTGACAAATACAAAATGGCGGATTTCACTTATCACCAAACGTCACCATTTTTTATCAGCCGAATTTCCTTATAATCCCAAGCGGTAATCGGAATGCCAAGTATAGAATGTAGTCCAACGAATGAAGTCACGTGATCAACTAGCGGATTCCGTGTCAGCAGAAAATTTCTATGAAACACAAAGTGGACCATATTCTTATGTTGTTTCAGTGACTTTTAGCAATAAATCAAAATCAAAAAAATTACGTATCTTATTTTGTCAGTCACTATTTTTTTTTTTAAATCGTGGTTCTTTGAAGGAATTGTCACTAGGTATAATGAATTGATATTAAAGATAAATACTAAGAGAAGTTAATTATACCAACCAGTATCCATACAACGTGTTTATCTGGACTTATTTATAGATCAAACATTGTAACACGAAAATAGGTGATGCATTCTGCCGCCGTTGTCGAGTTGGTTGCTCATGAAATATTGGTCAAAGTGAAGGATTCATAAAGAAAATCGAAATAAACCAATTTTAATTATTTTGTAGAATATCTGAGGAAACACCTAAATTTTTTTTAGTTTTTTTAACTTTGATGTAATTCGGTGTTGAATCCTTATATCCACGAAAATAGGTATGTTGTCTACTAATTTCTTAGTATCTATCCTACAAGTAGAATGGCAATACATTTATACAATTTATACATTTATAATACAAGCTTATCAAAATAAAATTTCTATAGACCCTGATTACTGGCACAATACATCATTCGGATATCAATTCTAAAAAAAAACATGGAATACTTTTTTACTATGTTCATTCTTCAACATCAAAGAGTAAACTTGTTGCACTGGCTATCATGTACTTACAATCTTAGTTGCAGTCTAGCAGTCTACACATGGAAAACACTGAGAATATTCAACCAGACTTATTCAACAACCTCTCAAACCCAAGAGAAATACAAAAGTCAGAATATTCAAATGTTCGTACTTTTCAAATGCTATCAAAATTTTGTTTCACGTATAGTGTTAAAGAATAATTACCTGGTAAGCATAGAAAGGTTTGTTACCTTGGTACAGTTCTATCAGATACCAAGTAGATGTATATTACCTTAACATATCTGACCAAAATTTGACACTTGTGGACATTGATTATTACTCTCTGACATTGGTTAGATTTCCGAGACCTAAAGGTTGTTAAATAGCGTACTATATGTTACTTCAATTTAAATTCTCATTTGGCATAATAAATTACAATTTGTATAATGCATCTCTCATAGAACCTGTAGGGAATACATCATCATTGTTATTCTATTACAGAATGAAATTCTCCTACTGTATAGAGCTTTAACATTAGTTAATTCAATAGACGGAAAAGGTCAATAATATACAGTGGAAAAATTAAGTTATCTATTTCAATACCTATTTTACAGACAAGTACTTGATCATCCATTTCCAACTGTTTTAGTCCATTTGATTATTGTTCTTCTCAGTTCAAATGTTACAATGAAGTTGACATCATTGTTTTCCTGTATAGTCTAAAACTCATAGTATAGCCTATAAGATAAATTGATGGGACTTTTTGGCATAAAAATCAATGTCAAAATGTCAGAATTTGATATTTTCCAGTGTCTCAGAAGATTTTCCCAAACTGTGTTATAACGGTAGACAAAAAGATCTTAAAATTCCTAATGGATTATGAAATGTTCACTTTAAGAGATTAAAATCAGTGGAAATAATGATAAAGTGACTGTATTCCATTTTCTAATTATACTACTTTAATTCCCTATACTTTATGGAATCTATACTTAAAACTGAGTCAGGTATTCAAGAAGAAAAAAGCTTATAGGAAAAAAATATTTTTTTTAGCTGTGTTGTATGGTAATTTCTCTGATAAATTCAACTTACTTGGAAATACAGACATACATCTGGAATTTGATGCTATTTTCTAGAGGTAATATATATATTAAACTGTTATTGTTGAATATAATCTTCTAGTGACTGATTATTAAATTTGAATCTTGTGTTTTTGGATGATACAGACGGTGATAATTATGGAAATATAGTAGGATGTAAAGATACTAATATAATTGGAACTGATCAAATTAGTTAATACTTCTCAATATTGGCCAGTAGCACTGAAAATCGGTATTAATGATAAGTTTGGGTTGTATTTTTAGCATTTCCAAGTTCTGGTAAAAATTGTTCTGAGCAATAACAATAATAGAGTATTTACAAGGTGATAATAGTGTTAACATAGTATAGTAGTATCACTGAAGGAAGATACATATATTTCTCTACAGCAATTTGACTTTCACAATATGGAGGTGTTAAATTTGGAGCCTACTGAAACTAAAGGTAAGAATATATATGTGGCTAAATACATCACATAATATAGATAGGATCCTTTTAGCCCAAAACAAGGGATATATCATGAAAATGTTCCAAATATTTAGAAAAAATGGAATGGAACTTGATACTTTGTGTTTCCAGGGAACATAATATTTCTTATTAATTTCTGCAGAAAAAAGTCATGACATTTGAATACCTAGAATATCATGACAGCTATTTGTATTTTTTTTTTACTACAGATTTATTTCTTAATACCAAATTCATTTTTCTCATACTTGTTATTATTGGATAGAGAAATTTAAAACTTTACTACATTTATCCAGCACTTTTCAAAAATATTGAGGTTATTAGATAGGGAAGCATTTGTTGATGATCTTAATGATTATTATTGTAACAATCTTGATCAAACTTGTTGGGGTCAATCTAGTTATTCAGTAAATTCAGAATTTAAGTTTCTGTAAGTTTGTAAATTTCATATCAAACTTCAGTTGGCAGGGATAATCTTTTTTGCTACACAGCGAGGATGTTTTAAGTCCAGCAATCTGAAATTCACCATAAAAAAGCCATCAAGACATAAACATTAAGAAAAATAAAAATTTAAAATTGAAAGGAACCATGGGATAATGTGGCTGAAATTTAATTTTCTCTTCTACAAGAACAGTCATGTCCTCTGGGCTATTATTCATATCAATTTTTCTAAATTCCTTCCACTTCAATGATATTGTTGTAAGAGGAAAACATTCACTTAAGTTTCTGATAATATAACTATACTTTATATGCTAATATTGTCACAAGAGATCAAAATTAATCTATTTCTGTGAATTGTCAAGCAATCAAACTAATTGAAATATTTTATCAGGTATTTTATAATGAAATTAGAATGTAAGAGAATATAGCCTTCAAAATTCAGAAAAAAACAACAATGACATAGATTTTGATACTGAACTCCTTACATGCTACTGATTATGACATCATCATGAATTTTCTTCTAAAGGAGAAACTTCTGGTATTTATTGAAGAATAAGAAATACGACTGTAATTTATTCAGAAATAAAAAGACCATGCTCTAATGAATTTTACATTATGCTAATGAGCAATGAGGTTGAAACCATATGTATTTCATTTTTCACACACAGTAATTTCAGGTCAACAAAAGAGTTTGGGATCAATAGTTGTAAGGTTGATTCTATATAATTCATATTCTGATCAGAAAGGTAGGTGAGGTGAGGGGACATCTCAAAACTGTCTTCCTTTAACAAACTTTGACATCAACATTACTATTGTACTAAGGAAACATCGCAGTACAATATATAAATGGACAACCAATCATTATTTTAATTAATATCTCTCCTGTTAAAAATGTTGCTATGACTGATAAATTCCAACAAGGAGTATATTTTTTTTCTATATCACTCTACAATTGATTAAGCTCTATTTCAACAGTTAGAATTTTTTGTTATCGTAATATTTTGAACATAATTAAATTTCAATGACAATAAAATCATAACGATTCATTTGTATTTGATTATTATTATTTCATATTGAATTAAATGCATGACCTGATAAATATTATTTTTATTTTGATGAAATTTTTATTATGTTAACGAATACCGGTAAGCTTAAAGCTGTTCAAATAAACACAGTATTATAATAATGTATGTTATCCTTTACCTCATAGAAAGATGGTGGATATTGTTCAAATACTTTCTCAATTGATTTGGAGGGTTCACTGTATGATTTAATTTTCAATGTCACCTTTGCAATCTTCAAGTAAACTCAAAATCTCACTCTTAATGTTAGTAGTTCTTACATGTATGTCTTCCAAAACTAATTGTCAGATTTGTCACATAACTATATATAGACAATTTTACATAAATATTTCACTCTCAAATAATCAGGTATTTAATAACTGGAATATTAATCAGTATGTTCCAAAATAAATAGGATAAAAACAATTACAATCTTATATTTCTCCCAATTAACTTATTCACTTTCATCCAGAATGAACACACTTCAAGGAAGTCACTTAATGTTTGGACTAGCAATAATGGAGGTATTGTATAAATAATGTTAAAATTTCACAGAAAATCGAAAGGAATTTGCAGAAAGACTAAAGGTCTTACTATGTTTCATAATTGGACTTATATTTGATCTACATTGATTACATAGTAAATATAGTCAACTATATAAGAGAACTTCTCTCAACAGTACAGAACAAATGTAAAAAGAAGTGAAAAGATGGTTTTCTTTCTGTTTTGGTTGTTGAGTTTCTGATTAGACCTGGCAAGAAAAAAATCAGTATTCAAAATAAATATTTTTAAAGGAAACATTTCAGATCAGTACAGATTCTTTTTCTCAATTCACCTGTTAGTCTAAATGCTTTCTATTTATTTAACTGGATGTTTCTACTTCTCTTTAGAAGAAAGAGGCCCCATGTTTTAGGCCTTACTCCAAATGAGCATGGACAACATACGTGTTGTATTGTAATGAATCAAACACAAGCTAATTTAATAAAATCTCTTAGATTCCATCCTGAGCTAGATAGATAGAGAACCTTTTCTCAACCTAGATTTCCCTTACAAGGTGATGATCAGAGCCCTGAGTTCCACACACTGCATGTGATAGAGATTCCTGAACAAATGTGTCTCCATTAACCATATAATTTGCATGTAGTACCACACACTTTAATTCTGATATAACACCATATTCAAATTTTATTCTGACCTCATTAAAGAAGTATAATGTGGAGCCCTAGCATTAGCTAGTTGATGTCATAGCAGAATTGACTTGCTTTATAGCTTCTAAATACACTATTAAGAAAATTTCATCAAGAACATCTTATCTTAGATTTTAAAAGAAGATTATTTTGAAGACTTGGATAATACTTTTTAATATCATCTTTGGTAGGTTATTTTGTGGTGAATTTGACAGGTCTATAAACTTGGAGTTCCTGTGTAATAAATCAAATAAACTATAAGAATACAATAGAAACATATCAGTTTATAAGAATATAGTATTATCAACTCAGTGTATATAACCAGCCATTGCCCTGGGGACCAGATCTCTTCTCAATATGTTCAATATTGTATTCAACTAAACATACACTGTTGTGTATTGTCTCTACATTGGCAGAGAAAGCTGGGGGCTACTACACCCCATCCACATATTTCCAGCCAGCAGTTTGAGAAAATTCAGACAAGACTAGTTAAATGTTAAGTATTCTCCGAGTGATGTCTAATGTCCACATCCATAGATATCAATATCATTATATTTATATGTCTTTAAATGATAGCAAAAAAAAAATGGAGAAATCCTGATGCATTTCTGTAAATTTGAAGCCTATAATTGATCTGATTTATCACAGACATAAATATATCATAAGACTTCATGGATTTATATACTATATTAGAAATAATGCAAAGAAATAAAATATGAAATATATAAGCTTAGTTAAATTATTGATTTGAGAAATATGACATTAACAAAACAACATTACATTATTGTTTCAAAACAGGTTATCATGGGGAAACACATGACATTTCCATACAATTTAGAAAAACCTACATCTATTATATTATCATTTTACATTTTACAAAAAAACACATTTCAAATATTTCTCTTTTATTTATTATGTTCAAATAACGGTAACAAATTTATAATGATCAAATATATGGCATTATACCGGTTAGTTCAACTGTAAATTTCAAATTTTCTTTCATAGTCATACAAATCTGTATTCATTATATGAGTTTATATAAAAAAAAGTTGTATTAGTAAGATTCTAGAAAGTGATCATATCATTTTCATGTTATCAGTCAAATTTAATAATTACTTTTTACGTTATCATCCAGAAAAGTAGGACGTAAAACTCCATTCATTTCATTTCATTTCATTTACGTTATCATCATATATCATTTATAACATAATGTATTAAGTATCATATTGTGCAGAACAATTGGGACATAATTCAGTTTAATTTAAATAACTACATCACCTGTATATTCATCCTTCCTTTTCAATATAGTTTTATTTTCTTACTTTCTATTTCAGCCAAAAACACAACAATAATGACCGATGAATATTATGATTATTATGAATATGCATATAAAAGTTTATGTTCAGAACCAATTGTAGAAGGAAAAACTGAAGAAGCAGTGAATTTGGTAATACAGACATACATCTTTCCTATCATATTACTTATTGGAATTATTGGCAACTTAATATCACTGCGCTGTTTACATCAACTTAGTATCAACGTTTGGTCATCATGTCTATATCTCAATGTACTCTGTGTTGTGGATTTACTTGTGTTATTTGTGGAATGTGGGAATCCTTGGTTCCAAATAATTTCCCAACACAATCTTAGTGATGAAATTATGAAAATGTCTGCAGCTATATGTAAGATTTATCCATTTCTATTTCAATTCATGTTACATATTGGACCATGGATTCTTGTAGCCAGTTCTGTAGAAATGATGATTGCGACTAATTATCCACTATTATTATATAAAATGTGTACTCGTGAAAGAGGTAAAGCTGTCATGTTACTTATTACAGTTTTATTAACTTGTATCAATATGCATCATTTCTGGACATATGGATTAGTAACATTTCCTGAAGCGCCAACAGATGCACAAACACAATGTATCTATATAGAAGAATTTTCAGAATTTTTTCGTGACTCTGTTTGGCCATTTTTGAATTTAGCAGTACACCATGTGCTACCATTGATCGTGGTCTCTGTTTTGTTTTTCATTACAACAATGGCTATGGTCAGAAAACGTCATAAGGTAGAATTTGAATTAAAGAAAACTTTAGAGAAATATTTTATGGATATTCACTCACTGAATGAGTTAAAAACAACATTTTTATTAATTAGTTTATTTTATATTATTGTAACTACATTACGTGTAATATTGATTACAGTGGATCAACTTATATCATTAGGAGCAGTAGAAATACCTTGTGAACTTCATTATAAAGTTTTTTCAGTTCTTAATCTTATTCGAACAATAATTGATATCTTACATTTCTGTTTTCTCAGTTTTAAATTTGTGATTTATTTATTCACTAGTTCTCGATTCCGAAGAGAATTGATCAACACCGCCTTCAAGATAATTTCAATTTGTCAGAGACGAGATCGTATCAACCTATCTAAAAATAATCTGGCAACTAAACCGTTAATGGATGGTAGAGTTAATTCCCTGGAACATATTAGTACAAGGCCAGTCTCTGATGGATGTAGTGGAACTTCTAAAATTACAACTAATGTGTGAAATCAACCATCAGCACATAAAATTTTACAAAATGGAAAGAATACTTAAATATCAATGAAATGAATTGAAAGTTGTGATTGTAATTATTTTGTCAAAGGATGTGAATATTTTCAGTGTAAATCTCAATCTTGTAAGAGATATCTAAATCAGTACATTGGGATTACAATGTCTTGAAAAAAAGCCTGCAATTGATAATTCTGTCTACTAGGAACTCATTCCTATAAGATATATGTATCAGATATAAAACAGGAATTTTTGATAACTGTACATTATATAAATACATGTAAATATCAATGTTTGAACATTTTGTATCCAGGGACATTTTTATTTTGTGTTAAATGTTAGTATGTGTTAGTATGCCATTCCAACTGATAGCATTAGGAATAAGAAAGTTTTTTAAATATGAAAAGAAGTTATGTCTGAAAATCTGCATGTGAAGTATAGAATATGTATTTTATGTTGTGGTTTAATCTACTGTATGTACATGTCAAGGTCAAAAGGATATAAGCATTGATTTATTTCAGCTAGCTGTCTCAGTTTTCAGAATACAAACCTGATTCACAATCGAATCAAAAGACAATACTTTGTTTGTACCCGGTTATAATAATTTAATTTGAATTTGCAGATTTCCCTTTGACAAAAAGGAATTAAGACGTCTTTTGTAAATGTAGGAAAGATGGAGTAATTTCTTAACTGTGAATAGCTTAAATTGTGCACTTTAAAGTAGTAAACAAAGTAATAAATCACTATCCTGTTTATGTATAATGTATGTGGTGTATTTATATTGATGTATGTATAAAATAATATACAAACTTAACTTACATTCCTCTCGAAACTTGGGTTCAGTGTTTGCTCCAACACCAGCCAAAGTTCTTATCAATTCAACTTGCATATCATGTTGATCTCTGTACATTGGATCATCAAAAAATGTTTGTAGCTGCATATAAACTCTATCTAAAACCTATAAAGATAAAGATAAATTTACATGGATAGTAAAAAGAATCTAGCCATCTATCTTCTACTATATTCTTATATGAAGAATAATTACATCTGATACGTTCAACAATATCTAATATGTCTGTAGGAGAAATTAATTTGTATTAAAATTGACAAGAAAAAAAACAGAACATGTCTATTACAGCTGTTAATAAAACTTATACATAGTCAACTTCTTACAAACTTCTTACAATGTCTCAGATACAACAGCAAGAGGTGATACAACAGCAAGAGGAGATACAACAGCAAGAGGAGATACAACAGCAATAGGAGATACAACAGCAATAGGATATTTGGACTTGCTTTCAATTTTTTGTTGGCCTGAAAATCAAATGATTCCAATGCTAAATATCCTAAATTTCATTCAAAAAATTCTATATATTTCAATTACTAAGTCCAAAAAACAAAAGAATTCAATTGCTTAGTACAAAAAGCTAAAGTATTCAATTGCTTGGTCCAAAAAGCTATCAAATTCAATTGATTAGTCCAAAAAGTTAAAGTATTCAATTGGTTAAGTGCAAAAAATGAAAGAATTCAATTGTTAAGTCTAAAAAACAAAAGAATTCAATTGCTTGGTCCAAAAAGCTATCAAATTCAATTGCTTAGTCCAAAAAGCTATCAAATTCAATTGCTTAGTCCAAAAAGCTATCAAATTCAATTGCTTAGTCCAAAAAGCTATCAAATTCAATTGCTTAGTCCAAAAAGCTATCAAATTCAATTGCTTAGTCCAAAAACTAAAGAATTCAATTGCTTGGTACAAAAAGCTAACAAATTCAATTGCTTAGTCCAAAAAACTAAAGAATTCAATTGCTTGATACAAAAAGCTAACAAATTCAATTGCTTAGTCCAAAAAACTAAAGTATTCAATTGTTTAGTCCAAAAAACAAAAGAATTCTATTGATAAGTTCAAAAAACAAAAGAATTCAATTGCTAAGTCAAAAAAGCTAATTGTCAATTGCTTAGTCCAAAAAATTAAAGAATTCAATTGCTAAGTCCCAAAAAACTAAAGCTAAAGGCCACAATTGCTTAGTCCAAAGAGCTCAAGAATTTGACTGCTTTGTCCAAAAAGCTCAAGTGCTTAAAGCATAAAAACTAAAGGATTCAATTGTTTAGTCCAAAAAAGCTTGGTCCAAAAAGCTCAAGAATTCAATTGCTGAATCCAAAAAGCTAAATGATTCAATTGCTTGTCTAAAAAGCTTAAAGATTCAATTGCTCAGTTCAAAAAGCTCAAAAATTTGATTGCTTAGTCCAAAAGCTAAACAAAAGCTGAATGATCCAACATCTAGATGTCCTAACAGCTGAATGATTCAATTGCTACATGTCCTAAAAGCTGAATGAATCAATTACTTAATGGATTCGTTGATGAATGATTTTGTTTCAACAGATCAACTGGGAATCTTTAATTCAATCAGTGGTAATCAAATACCCCAAAGAAATTCATTCATTAATATAAAACACTGATCTTAAAACAAAATGAAACACCACATTCATTTGAAGAATAATGAAATCATAATCATAGGACAAATAATTACATAGCTCATTCTCAAGTGTAAATTCCACCTTTGATGTATAATACAGACTGATTCAAAGAAAGGCATGTATTGTAATTTGAAATTCATCAAGACAATGTGTATCAATGAGATTCCATACAGCAGTAGAAAGTGTTTTATATGTAAATATGATATAAATAACAGGAGTTTTTTTCTGGCAGATATTCTAAACTCTCCACTACAGTATTTACTATCATGTATATGTAAAACTTGAGCTAACAGTGTGCTACAATAAATAAAATTTAATAAAAAGCTTAGTAATTGAGAAACTTACACTTCTATTTGTATTGTTTTCTAAAATAGCACCAATAGATGGTATAGTTGAGATTCTTACTGCCCTGAATATAAAGATAAAGTCACATTCAATCCCAGCTAAATTCAACATGGTTTCATTTAAATTCCAACTGAGATTCAATCATAGATCCTAAATTTAAATCAATTTTGTTTTGAAATTCAGAAACAGCTTAAAATTGATTTATACCGAGAGAAAGGAATGGTCACCAAACCCACACATCAGAAAATATAATTTAAATTTATAAATATTGTGCATGGTAAGTTTCATTGAAATCAGATCAAATCTGAGACCGATTGGGAGTACAACTATACATACATCCTTATTATACATTGGGCATATTAAAACAGAAACATCCAGGTATATACAATGAAACCCCTCTAAACTGACAGCCCTCTAGACTCACAGGCAATACTGGCACCTCAGATAGAGTTACATATATCAGTCTACATGCCATTGTAAATAAATGTCACAAGAGTAAAGTTTAATCATGGAAACAATGTAATCAATTTTTTATTGGATTAGTGATTAATCGTTTACTTTGATAATTGATAGTTACAACAAGTGACTTCACTCAGAATACATGTATCCTTATAAAGTCTTTAAATAAACCAGGTTCACAGTTTGATATCATTTCAGATACCTCTTGTGTGAATATAAAATCACACTAACAGAGATAATAGGTCCTCAGAGTTTATTTATCATGATATTAAAGTATACTTACGTTTCAGGATCATTTGCTAGAGTAACTAGAGCTGGTACAACCCGAGTTGATATTAATATATCATCAATACCTTTAATCAGCAGCTATAAAATAAACATACATACATGTACATCATTACATGTTAGACCGACTTTCACTGTCAAATGATTGCAGTTATTCTTTTCAATCTAAGAATAGTGCTATACACTCTACTTTTGCACAGATCTTTGTCCTTTTAAGGGTGAACATAAAAAAAATCAATGAATTTCTATAAAAATCATATAAGACTCTATCAGAGTGTGAGTTATGGCTGTAAGTTATGAGGGAGGTAGTAATTATAGGCAGGGGTCTATAGATGTGCAAATCTAAGATTAAATTGTTGCTAAACAAATCTGAATGTGTGTTTTTGTTTTTTCATTGAAGTTCGAGGAGTTGACAACCTCTAACATACAGATTAGAGAAAACCAACCTACCTCAAACATTGAAGCTGCTGATGCTCTGACCAGAGGTGAAGAATGGACAACTCCATCCCATAATACTACTAGTAATAATTCATGATTTGATTCTTTCAAACTAAAAATAACAAATAAAACAAGGTGTAAAATTGTCAATCAAAGAGATTTTTTTCACGCCAGATTATGTCATAGAAATGAGGAGGTTCTTTCTTCTCGATAATCCAATTAGTATGGTCAATTTTATTAAACTATAACAGACTAAACAATGCAATAAACAGTGTTATTCTACAAATTGGAAACATGCATACGTATGGAAAAGTTCAATAAAATATTAAAGGGATGTTTAATACATGACACACTATTTACACTGTATTAATTCTCAATAATAACTTAAATAATATTCCTACCTTAACTCAGTGAAAGCTGATTTTAAGCCATCTAAAGATCCACGACAAAATGACAGAGTAAATAAAACTTTCTTTAAAAACTGAGATAAATATTCTTTATCTTTCTCCTGTAAAAAAAATGTGAATCCATCTTAAAAACCTTAAAAATCTAGTCAATATTATTCAAAATAATTGTTTGTATCTCAGTCATATTACCAATTTGCTTGACAAATCTGGCTCTATCCATTCCTTAGATGTGATATATGGATGGGATATCTGCATGTTTAGGGCCAGACATAAAATATAAATTTCAATAGAAATAGCTCTATTTTTGGATAGCTGGCAACTTTTGGTATCCATACAAAGCTGAACATCAAGACATTGACACTGGATATTTTAGATATATACAGTTGTGTAACCTATTTTCGTGGATATAAGGATTCAACACCGAATTTCGTCAAAGATAAAAAAACGAAATTTTTTTTTTATGTCTCAGATGTTTCCTCAGATATTCTATAAAATAATTAAAATTGGTTTATTTCGATTTTCTTTATGAATCCTTCATTTTGACCCATATTTCATGAGCAACCAACTCGGCAACGGCGGCAGAATGCGTCACCTATTTTCGTGTACAATGTTTGATCTATAAATAAGTCTAGAAAAACAAGTTGTATGGATACCGGGTGGTATAATTAACTTCTCTTAGTATTTATCTTTAATATCAATTCATTATAACTAGTGACAATTCCTTCAAAGAACTACGATTTAAAAAAAAATAGTTACTGATAAAATAAGATACGTAGCGTGATTATTGCTAAAAGTCACTTAAACAACATAAGAATATGGTCCACTTTGTGTTCCATAGAAATTTTCTGCTGACACAGAATCCGCTAGTTGATCACGTGACTTCATTCGTTGGAATATATTCTAGCAGACGACACTTGGAATTCCGATTACCGCTTGGGATTATAAGGAAATTCGGCCGATTAAAAATGGTGACATTTGGTAATAAGTGAAATCCGCCATTTTGTTTTTGTCAAAGTATGCATTAATACATTTTACCTTGGATTAAACTAATGGATTCATTCTACTAGCTGATATTGTAGAGAAAACCCATGTTTATCAAAACGAGCAAATGCGGAGGTCACGCGAGGTCGCACATGTAAATTATTAATCCTTTCCGGAAATCCACGAATAATAGGTTTCCACGAAATTAGGTTACTTGACTGTACTAAATAGGAATATAGAATGAAGGATGCAGCCATGAAGTTTATAATGATAGAAATGGTACAGTAATCATTATACAATTATTATTAATGTGAATACTATGAAATAAACTGATCAGAGAACAGTGTCTTTCCCGCTGATAAAATTGGTTTAGCCTTCCTAAACAGATGAAATGATAACAATAGCCTATTGGCCTATAAATGATAGCAGTACTTACTGAATGAAACAATGACAAAACTCCAACACTATAAACAGGTATAATACAACTAGTTAACGCTGTATGACCCAAATTAACCTGATAATCTGTAATCAAAATATTTCATTTCATTATCAACCCAGCTATTTTTTCTAATATAACAAGACACACTTAAGGCCCTGTCACACTATAGCGTTTTGTTGGACGTTTGGTTGTGTTTTGAAAAATCGGAGAAACGTTGGGGAATCTTGACGTTCTTCAAATTAAGTTTCTAGGTCAACGTTGTTATAATGTTCTTGTAACGCTTAGGTAATGCTCTCGACCGTCTGTAATTGTAGATGCGCTCCTCCTGTGATACACCACGGAGACTGTAGGGTTTCATCATATAGGATCTCAGGGCAAAGGCGTCATCTCCAATGTAGAAGTATGGAACATTTGGAGTAAATTGTGGGAGAGGCTGTAGAAACCCACTCAGGTCTTCTTCAGCTCCATGTTTCAGCTCACTGCAGTTGTAGATGTGGATATCTGATGCTGATCCCAGGCCTCCAAGATCTGCCCACACGAATTTGTAGTCAGAATCCACAAGGGACAAAAACCTCTTGTAGTTGTAGTACAAGAAGCCACGGTCTGGAGGACATCTAATGACCACATGCTTGCCATCCAGAGCTCCCACCTGATAGAATCTGTCAGCAACTTCCTTCCACTCTTGTGGCGTACTCTGGCAGGTCAGCATCTCATCCAGGTACTCATCAAGTATGGCATGGCAAACCTCTCTGCAAGGAATAGCTGTCCCCAGAGGCAAGGTGTCACAGTCAGGGCAAGTTTTATACCAGGGACGAGGGCTGGTCTAAAGCCAGTATCCTTCTTGCTGATCCTGGGACCAACTCTCTGTCTCAGCTCATCAAACATCTCTGGTGGCATGCACAGGAAGTTGTGGAAGGAGGCTTGGTTTTCAGCTCTGAGTCCAGCCATCAGCTTGTCATAAACACCAAACTTCCTCCCTCTCCTCTTCCTTTTCTTCTTGGACTGCCTTGGACATCTTGGCCTGGTGCAATGCCAACTGCAGGAGGTTGTTGTGATGCATGAGAGCAGCAACAGCATACTTGTGTTTCTCTTGATCTGTAATTCTTCTGAGGTCTTAACTCTGGCGGTGGCAAGCCCCCTATATATGGCAAGTAGTTGCCAAACGCTCCTGAATGCTACCAGTAGTTTACAGGTGCATTACAAAGACGTTACACAGATGTTACACAGACGCTGGAAAAATTCAGAACACCGATAGACGTTAGGAAGACGTTAAAAGAGCGTTACATGAGTGTTATGCTGAGAAACATTGGCGACACGCTCGACAGACACAGGCGTTACCCAAACACTAGCCACGCACTGGACACTGGATCCTGATGGGCCGACGACCGTCTTGCGTCCAGGGAACGTCCTTACTTTCGAGTAACGTTCGAGTAATGACAGGCTACTTTCGTGTAAATTATTTTGACTGACTAATCTGAAACTGAATAATTTTAAATCTAGATCTGAATGTACTATAATTGTTCTTACCTAAAATATCATCTGGTAAACTAACTAATTCTTCAAACTTTGGCTTCACCTAAAATATTTCAATAAATCTTTATTTTTTGTGTATCTCTGACCTCCCACTACTGTCATGTGTTAAAATATTAAAAATTCAGCATGAAAGCACATGAAGAGCTATAAGGAAAGATAGCTTTGCCAGGCAAGGTATATTGATTTTGAACACAAATATTTAGCAGTACAGTAACAATCACCAGTATGAAATATTCAACCTTAAGTCATACACTTCTTTTGAACTCTTTAGGGTGATACTGAATAATATTGAGTATGAGTTATTGCCCTACGTGTTCAATCTTTACCTCGTGAAAACTCTAGAAGGCAAATATTAAATCTTCAGCGCAATAATGAATAATAAAACCAAGTTTTGTCAAAATTCAGCAAGAATCAAGTTTTTATGAGCTACAAATTGAACGATTTTTCAAGATCAAGGGCAATAACTCATACTAAATATTTTTTTTCCGATTTATCTGATTTTCAATAGGCTTTATCCTTTGGTGACAACAAACACTCAAGCCAAATTTCATTAAAATCCATGTGCATTCTAGAAAGTTTACAAGCTAAAAATTGAATGCGTTTTCAAGAATAAGGACAGTAACTCATACTCAATATTTTTAGATTCTTCTGATTTTCAATAGGGTTCATCCTAAGGTGATAACCAACACTCAAGCCACATTTCGTTAAAATCAAGAATTGTCCCTTCTAGAGTGTTTACAAGCTAAAATTTGAACGTGTTTTCAAGAACAAGGGCAATAACTCATACTAAATATTTTTCAATTTTTCTTTTTTTCAATACAGTTTATCCATGGGTGATAACCAACACTCATGACAAGTTTCGTCAAAATCCGTCTAGAATTGTGCCTTCTAGAGTGTTTACGAACTGAAAATTGAACGCGTTTTCAAGAACAAGGGCAATAACTCATACTAAATATTTTTCAATTTTTCTGATTTTCGATAAGGTTTATCCTTGGGCGATTACGAAGACTCTTACCAAGTTTCATCAAAATCCGTCATGAATTGCACCTTCTAGAGTGTTTACGAGCGTTTCAAGAACAAGGGCAATAACTCATAGTAAATATTTTTCGATTCGTATGATTTTCAATAGGGTTCATCCTTGGGTGATTACAAACAACCATACCAAGTTTCGTCGAAATCAGTCAAGAATTGTGCCTTGTAGAGTGTTTACGAGCAATTGTGGACGGACGGACGGACGGATATGGGTGACGGCAATATACGCCCCCCATTTCATGTGGGCGTATAAAAATGGAAGATAATTCTAAAGTTGAATCTTGCAAGCAATCTTTTATTGTCAGGTAAAAATTGTAATCTGTGAATACAACCCACCTTAGTTCTGGTAAATGTTTCACCAAATGTTCTACATATTCTATGTATCAATCTACTTAAAGCACTTATGACTTTATGAAATGAAAGCCCAATACCCTCTGTTATATCTAATAAACGAGGTATACTGAAATATAAACAGGTCAAAAATATTTTTCAATAGAATGACTGTAAAAAGCTCTGTTTGTCTATATTTGTAACCAGAAAACAGATCCAAAGATACATATACATGGGACAATGTGAACATGGAGTTTTCAAATGTGTATATTTGGGATACTTTATCAAAATGATCATTTATCAATAAGTTACTTGTACCATATGACTAAATATCATAATTGATGCCTTCAAATGTCTTATCAGTTCACTGTGCTATAAAGCAGCTGGTAAAAACCATTCTGTAATAGAGTAACTTAAAACAACAGTAGTACTTACAAATTATTTACAACCCAGTTCAATTGGTCCCATGGTTCATACCATTCTTCACTGATATAATCTTCATATAGAGATAATAAATGATAGAGATATTGTTTATCTCCTATTATTATATTAATATCTGTTAATTTACAGCTAGATACAGGAAATCTATCATCTGTAAATATAGTACTAATATATTACAATCCTCTACAGACAAAGTCTGACCAAATTCTAATCTTGTTTTCAAAAACATAACAAACAGTTACCATTGAGTTTTTTATGCACAATACTCGTTATTAGATACAAAGATTCATTTTCCTTAAAAATTCTACCATGTCCTTTAACTATGAAATACAACCTGACCATTACAGTAGGAAATTAGATGCAAATAATAGGAAATTCTTAGTGTCCAACAAGATTGATCTTAACTTATAGTCTAACTGAAGTTCACATAATTCACCAAACTCTAGTTTCAGAGAACTCATACTTAATACTCACAGATATTTTTCTTCTTCAAAAACAATTCATTTAAAATTTGTTGCAATTGAGAAATTTCACAATAGAAATGGGAGTACATGTATCACAAATGTTCATCATAAAATATTTAGAGAAATTAGGTTTAGAATCCAAAAAAAGGACTTAACAATATATCGTTTAAATTGTGGGTTTATCACTTAAATAGTCAAACACTTGATGTAAATTAACAAAGATATCTAACCTTCATCAGGTTCTATATGCTTCTGTGTTTTTAATTTCTTAAGAAAAGGACCAGATTCTAGGACGGATAAAAACAGGAATGGTACTAATTCTTGTAGTTGAGATACTAATAATAAAAAGCGATGTTCATCTAATGGTATATTGGTACAGGTTGATGATCTCTGTGCTGCCACAACACCCTGTAAAATTTAAAACACCACTTAAAATTCTTACTTCCTTGAATATCATTACTTACATGAGAGCTAATACTGAGCACACTATCTCCCTGATAACAATTCTGATACATTTATTTAATTTTACCCTTATTTGTGGTATATTATAATATAACTTAATACAATTTGTTTGTTTAGAAAAAGCCAGAATTGTGTTTGGAAGTATATATTGGAATTTGCGAGTTCATCAAATGCAAAAGATGCATTTCATCTATTTAACAAAAAAATATGATATACACTTTTTCAAGGCTGAAATGATTAGATTGCTCAGTATCTAGCTAACACGTAATTATTTTTATGTTAGTCATTCCACAACGATTCCATGCTTTGCCCAGTTTTAGTTAAGCAACCACTGACTGTTAAGCTATTCTTCCCAAAACCAACCAATTCTTATGATCTTATAGATAATTCACTACATAAAGATGATATGAAGGGGCAAAACAATCTTTACCAGCTGTCCAAAAATGTAAATTGCATCTACACTGTTAGATCAGAAACATGTTTTTGAATTTGGCTTAATAAATGAGTATTGACCAATGAAACTTACTGAGTTTTGATTGGATGTATTAGTATTAGTAGTTACAAGATGACACGGTATGTCCTGTTAGTTTGAATATAGTTAAAATACAATTAAACTACTATAGTGTATAACTATTGTTAAACGAAATACTATAAAGTACTTAATTTATACAAACACAGATACAACTTAATTAACTTTTACAAATACATAAATTACTAGTATAGTTGAAATACTTGAATTGATAATATTTACTTTCTAAAACACATTTAGATTTTATTGGTGAAAAAAAGGAAGTGACAGTAAAGTAAAGACCAAAACCCAAAACATAAATAAAGCCTCTAAACAGAACCTAAAATATTTGTTCATGCTTATCTTTAAAATAGTGGACATTTTTTAACAGTTCTGATATTTTATTACCCCAGAAATAAAATGAGAAAGTTATCAACGACACATAAAGATTCAAAATAATCTACACCAGAAAGATATTTATATTAACTACAACAGGTATATACTCATTATACAATACATTTAAAAGATTATCTACTGGCTTAAGATTAATAAAATTCATCAAAATCTTCAACATCCATCTTCTTTAAATTAAATTATGTTTCACTTGAGGAAGGAATGCAGGAAAGCATGTCTCTAAATGATATATGAAGAATAAAAAAACCTACACAAACCAGCACCAATAGAATTTCATCATCAACATTCATAAGGCTAAATGATTTCTACTTTTAATTGTGGAATTGAGAAATTTTTAATTAATAAATTTGTACAAATTATATTGATTCAAGGTTAATGCCAATATTAAATATCATCAAAATATACTTTAAAAATTCAGCTGATAGAGCTCATTTTCAGCTTTTTTTTTAGCACCATTGTGGGCAAAAATATCAGCAAAAGTGACAACAACCTAGATATCAAGCCCTTGAAACATTTTCGCAAACAGTTTTTATCACTGACATTTTCTTTGGAGAATGTTTATAACAACTTTGATTAAGAGTATATCTAGTCTATCTTTGAGATAAGAAGGAATCAAAAAGTTATGAATGTTGTTTAAACAATTGATATCTTGAACCAGTAGATCAGGAAGCCAGTGTGTAGAAGAGGAAATAGCCACAAAGATAAAAATGGAAGTGCCTTAACTATTTCCTCCAGTTCTCGTAAAATAGAATGTAAAAGATGATGTTCAAGTTTGCCCAATTCGTACGACCAGCTGGCAAAAGATGGTAAAAAGACATGTAGACAAGCTGTTAAAACTTTCTCTGAACCATCTTTAAATGATTTCTTTAACAATTCAAATCCCTGAAATAGAGAATAGGTGTATGCACAATACCCTTTAATTTTACATTAAAATGACTATAGAGGTGGTAATAAACCAAACTTTATAATCAGTTTTCTTATCAACTTCTATCAATTTTTTATATGCCTAACAAAATTTCAAAAATATTTAAAAGATGGCATAAGAACTGTATAAAATAAATCTGTTGGAGATTGTGTAGATATAATTTTTAGAAAGTACAAGAAAGCAAAGAGCAAGGAATTTAATTACTAACCTGGATATATTTATCATTATCACAGATAAAACCTAACAATAAACCTAAACTACGAACTACAGCCTCACGAACATCTTCATCTTTATCTTCTTCTAACATCTGAGTTAACATGGATAGTAATAGTGATGATCTGATTTCAGCCTGAAACAATATCAAAATATATTACACTACTTATGAGGTTCTATATGCTAATGTTACATGCAAACAAGTATAGATATCTCTATATGGCCAATGATTGATACTAGTGACAAACTTATATTTTCATGCCATTCTTTCTTCAGAACATGGAAGAATGCCGTTTGTAAGTGACTTTTTCACACCATCAAATAGAATCGGAAGGATCAATAGAATTATATACATGATAGACCTAATAGTCTTAATTACATGATAGAAAGAGAAGGATCAAATTCTGAATGTGAAGTAAGAGTAGGAGAAAAAAACAACTTACTGTAAGATAAGAAGATAAAGCACCACAAGCCTCAGCCACTAACAATCTTCTTTCTACATATTTATGACTAATCTGTAATATTCAAAATACACATAAAATGCGTTTAATCAGTAAAAATATACAAGTGAGGTTCACGTAATGATAATATCACAATAAAATTCATGCAACATTTCTTATAACATTATAACATTATAAAATATAAACAGATGGGTTTTTCAAAAAATCTACTTCAGTTTCACACAAAAACTAGAGGAAAACATGAAGTATGAACAAGGATATGGACATTCAAAGCATTACTCAACATTACTTAACACTTCTGTACTAACCTGTTCCCAACATTGTGGTAATAATTCTGTTTCTAATCTCGTAGGACCCACAGTTTCAGCAAAAGCTATACAACCTGTTAGTATCATTTGCCTAAAAAAAAAGAATTAATATACATGTAAGATGACATGATAGAATAGTATAGTATCGTTTATTTATCATAAATTTGACCTGAGAAAGCAATGGACTCCTTCTGTTTCAAATGAAATGAAACGAAATGAATGGAGTTTTACGTCCTACTTTTCTGCACCATGTGTGCTTCAAATTAAACCCTAGCTAGATATCTGTAAATAAAACGGTTGTAAATCTGATTATACTTTAGTCACAGACTCACCTTTGTTCATCATCAGGTTTTTTAATCAAATTAAACAAAATATTTAATAAATTGTCTCTTTCTTTACTATCTGTATGTAACATAGCTGTACAGATAATAACTGGTATTAATTCCTATATAAATAAATAAGAGCTTAAAATTCACTTAAGAATTTGGGTACATATGGAAAGAAATCAAACAATGGTTAATATATGCCAGATATGTGTTTTCTGACTATACTATGTATGATATAAGGAAATGCCATAATCATTCCACAGCTCTATTTCCTATTTTAATACAACCAAAAGCTCATCACACTTGACTCACTAGCGACAGAACTTATTATATTTAATTGTACAAAATGTGTGACTATAATTCAATAGTTTCAATGTGAAATTGGCCTAGTTTGCAAAAAAAGCAGAGAATAGATAAATTTATAATGATCTTACCTCACGTTTAGCTAACAATACATTAGGTACAATATGTGGTAAACATCTAGCTAGTAATCTTATAACACCTTCATCATCTATATTATTAATCTTACATACTTCTTGTGTTATTCTATTATCATTAGATACATGGAATGCTACCTCTCGTAGAGCTTTACAGAATGAAGCTGCCATTTTTCTACAACATTTTTTATATCAGACATTTGCATGAAGTAAATTACTACTTTCAGTATAAATATATAAATTGTAAGACATGGTTTGAAATACACTATTTAATGTGTAATGTAGTGTTCTCTATAGTGAAATCAACAGAAACTTGGGAGAATCACACGTATCAACTAGGTCATAGACATAATCAATCACTACATGTATCAAATTATGTTGATATCAATGGTTCAAGGTTGACAATTGTTTTGTTCAATTAATATAATATATATGATTAAAGCAAAAATATCCTTCTGCTGTAGATGGAAATGAAATAAATGAAATGAAATAAATGAAATGAAATGGACTTTTACGTCCTACTTTTCAGCACTTTATGGGCTAATGAAGATGTGGTGGAGATGAAAGCTCACTCAAATCATCTGATATAAACACAATATAACTACCTGTTACATGATGTATCTACCAAAGTTTTATCCTGATCTTTATATTGCTGTTTATTTCCACTGCCTTCAGCATCAACTACATCTGTTTTTATTTCATCATCTAACCTTAAACTGTCTTCCATATTACCATTTGTTACTATAGTAACATCTTCATTAATATCACTACCAGGTGAATTTGTCTCGCTGTCTGTGATTGGCTGATAACTAGCTTCAGAATCAGTCATAGTTGGTGTTTCCGAGATATTTGTAAAACTTGTAGAACTAGTTACAGATTCTGAACGGTTTGATTTAGGGGGTGCAGGCATGGAATGGAGGGGAATGTTTCTGTTTGGTCCCCTAAAATAAAACCAAAAAATAATATCAAATATTCATAGTTATATTTATATTTATCAGTGCAGAGCCAGATATTAAAACTAGTTCCACAAGGTATTCTTTTTTACAATAAATAATGACAATCTATGTGTGAATTCAGAAAACTTACATTTTTAGAATTTTAACTTGTTCAGCCAGAATATCTCTTTCTTGTAGTAGCATCTGTAACTCATCTTCTAAGTCATTGATTCTTTGTTCCTAAAGAAAATGTTTCTATCACAATCCATATAACTTTGCAAAGAAAGGGTATGAAAAGATTTCATGATGAACAATGCAGGTCCTAATTCAACCCTTGTTATATTTCAAGAAAATTTCAGATTCAGAACTAATACTCTAAGTATGTTATGAATTAACATCAATATCAATATTAACAGGCTAAAGTATATTTTATAGAAATATCTCTGACATATATATGGTAAGGTGTTGATTTAGCTATCTCTGGTTGTAGTTTCCAGACTAATTTTTATCAATAAACTTGATAACAACTATGAGTTTTCTTGCCATAATGTTAAGCAACAAAAGAACCTTTAAGTTGAATACTGGTTCTAATTACTACTTACTAATTGTAATTTACAGTTTGTCAAATCAACCTCCATTTCTTCAAGATGTTCATCTACCATATCAGTTTCACAACCAAAATCTCTAGTTTCTTTACTAGGTATAATGTGATTACCAAAATCACGAAATAGTGATAATAAGTCTGGTGGTCGTGATACATTTAACCCAACATCGTCCCAATCTTCAAAGTCCTAAAAACATTCCAATCAATTAAATACATCATACTTTTTTAATGTCTAAAAGATTATATCTAATTCACAAGGCAAAAAATTCCAGACCAATTCATTGAGAGTCCATCTTTCAATCATCAGTACTTAAGTGTAGACTGTCATCTTACCTCTTAACAAACAGACCTATATTACTCTCATCTCAATATTTTGAACAAAAAAATGTCAATAGTGTTATGCTGCAGGAATATATGTCTACTGGCTCAAAATTTTGAAATTTACTTGCGACCACTGATGGCTCAATAAAGCTGTAACTATTAGACAGCAATTTGTTCATTCATCGATCAACAAAACACAGAAAAAATACACATAGCCAATCATTTTAAAAAGAAAACTGACCTGTTCCTCATTTTCTTCAGAGAAAGTGACTGCTGTTAATTTATAGTTATTTAGTAACAAATATTCATTCACTAGAAAGTTTAAAGCTCTATTCTCCATGGGTCTCATCACATCATCAGTAGCCATACCTTGACTAGTATCAGTAAATTCTGGTGTTACCATTTCTTTCTCTATAAAATAGACACAATTTATAATTTGTAAAGATAAATACAATTCGTAAAGATAGCTTGCCAGGCAAGGTAACATTTATAAAATGATAAAACAGTCTTTAGTGAATAAAGTACGAATTTTCTCACATTAAAGAAATTTTAATAGTTTGTAGTAATTCCACAAAATTGTTTAAAATCAATATCCCAAATACATCAAATTATTAAAATCACACAGCTCTAATATCAAGGGCAAAAAATTATTAAGAGTGAAATCGTTGAAAATTCAAACTTGACCAAGATCTCATCAATATAAATAAAAACTCCATTCATTTCATCTCATCATCATAAAAATCACATGAAATCAAGGGCAATAACTCAAAAGATTGTCAAATTTGAACTTGACCAGGATCTCATCAATATGAATGGTCACAACAAATTTCATTAAAATCAGTTGAAAACTGTAGTCTCTAATGTGTTCACAAACAAATTTTAATGCACTTTTCCTAAGTCAAGGGCAATAACTCCATGTGCGTATAAAAATGCTCTCTTTGGAAGAAAATCTAAGTTTATGTGTTATAAAGACAACAGGCAAACCTGGATCACATAATTTTGCAAAAATGAAGACTACAGCTATTTGCTAGTGTAATCAAGTTATAATATTTTAATAAGTTATTTCATAATAATTGAAATTACTGGGATAGTTCAAAGCATTGTGTGAAAGACATGTAGCAAGTATTAATAAAATTCCAAATTCATAGGCACGCACTAACATAAAGTGTTATATTCTCTAGTTTGGCCTGGCCTTGTTAATCAGCACCAAGTACTTTAATGTAACAGACGGAAACAAATTCTATCCCCTGTGTAAGTTATTGGCCAAAATTTCTATTAAAACTTATATCATAAATATATTATACTGAAGGGTGCGGTTTAATAAAGAACTACTATAATCTTTAGTTAAATGCCATAGAAAATCAATAAACTCTTGATTATACTTATATATTAGTATGATAAACATGAAAACTATTCTCCAATACAAACCTGCCTCTCTTGTTAAAGTAGCTCTTAATGAGCGAATAGTTTCATGAGCTTTTCTTAATTCAAATTCCAAGACTGAAAAAAAAATCGTAATCTTTTATAACTTTTATTGATAGAATAACTTTATATAGGCCTAAAGATCAGACATGCTTCACTAAATAGTGGATGCAGATATATTAAAGGACAGATGCAGCTTTTCCAGGAGTAAACCATTCCTTGGTCTCAGAAATATGAATTGTTCCACAGCTTATCGTGGAAATTTGAGCCATCCTAGTATAGTCATAATTATCTATCTAATATCTATTTCATAACTTTTGGTTAGAACACTCACCAGCAACTCTCTCATCAACTTGTCTCTCTCCATCATCAGAATAACGAGCAAAATCCAATGAATCAAATGTCTGAACACTTGAAGTCCTTGCTGAAAAATATTTATATTTAAAATTCACATAATGCTATTATAGACAAATTCATAAGCTTATACCATGCTTTAGGAATTCAACAGAGGTCTCCTAGCCTCTGAATATGTATTGAGGACACATACAGCTTCTATTGGCACCATTCTGATTTCTAGTCTAATGACTGGGGATCATCAAAGTGAAATGATATCTTTAATAGTGATGTTATGATGTTGTCAAGTTTATTGGAATATAAGAACCAGAGATGTTGAACGAGCTCTATTTTACCCCATTACATCTAAAAACCTCTTTTTGACAGCATTTCGGGCTACTGTAAATGAAACTGTACAGTACTGTAGTTAAATTTCTTTGTGTAAATTGAGTTTGTACAGTAGATATTGATAGCTGTATATCCATTTAATATAAGTACTATATGAGTTAATCAGCAACTATAAGCTTATTATTTTGATAATGATAAACTATTTTACTACAAACTGCACACACAAAATGTATTTCATACAAAGTTTTACTGGTTGCTATTAAATGTGCTATTTAATAGTAAATACTTAAACTTTATTGCTCATGAGCTTCAGAAATATTTCTGGGTATGAAAGTAAGTATAAACTTCGAAACTAATGTTAGTGAATGTAGGGTATTATAGTAAATAGTGCAAGGACAGACAATATAACCATCAGTTTACATAAAGATCTTTAACATAATAACAATTTGATTTTTTTAAATACATAATAAAATGTGTAAAAAAAAACTTGCTAATTGTAGCCATCTAATCTATGCTTGAAAAATATATTTAAATTGAACAGTATCAGAAATTTTGAGATTCTACACCAAAAAAGTAATTGATTTGACTTAATTCAATTGTTTTATTGTGACATTTTTTCTGATATAATTAGCTTCTCTTTAAAACTTACATAACGATTTGAATCAAGCTGATTACAGAAAATAAAGAATATGTCTCAAATTGTCACTAATATAATTACAGAATTTAACCAAAGAAAAAAGATTCAATGCAAAGGAAGGAATGTAGGGTAAAGTAAGGCAAGGTCTATGAGAGTAGGTCTGTCTCTAAATATGTTTAAAAGAGTTACCATAGCAATTGGGTAATCAAAGATGAAGCAATTTTGCTCAATTCACCTTTTCAATTAATTTGATATTTTTTGATAAAACATTTTCTGTCATTAAATGTATTGTAATGACAGAATGATGTATGATATATAATTTTTTACTTTTAATTTCCATTTGACATTATCAAACTTTAATTTTCATAAAAAGAATTACCACGGAATTTCACTAATGAAGAATCTGCCTGATTTTCTGTAAAATAGGAATCATGACAGGATATTATTCTAAGCAATAGGCACATATGATTATATGAACATGGAATACTAGAATTACAGAGTAGTCGATAAAAATTAAGATAAAAACAAAAAATACAAGAAGTCTGGAAGAGTCCAAAAAATACTAAATGTATCTCCCAAGTTAATAGGTCTAATTCTAATTAAACACATATTCAATTAAATTCCCACTCTGCCACAGAAAGGGTTTGTATGGAACATCATTGTGTCCAAACCACGCCTTCATTCGTCATACTTTCTTGAGACTATGGTAGTGGTGGGAAAAATTACGTATTCATAGATAAATATTGTCCAATCAAAATTGGCCCTAATGTATTGGTAGCAAAATTTCAGCCAATCAAGACATATTACTTACTATGACACTTTGTTTGCGAACGAACGTAAACAAAATGAAAGCAGCATGTCATTAAATGTTTAGATAAATGTGGACGGTACAGAATTGAGTAAGATTTTCGGTAAAGAATGGAAGCAGAGAGAAAGTTAAAACCTTACATGACCTCATTTCCTCTCTAATGATCTGATTGGTCAGATTTAAATACCGCCAATCTGATTTCCACGCCCACAAAACAAAGTGTACTGGGTTTAGTTTTAATACAGGTTAATAAGACTTGTCATTCGTAATACGATGTATGGAACATCTACTCCATAATCACAGTGGAGAATTTGCCAATCATTTCTATATGAATCAAGTATATAATTCATTAGATTGAAAGTGATACTCCTAGGCTATAAAATTTTTGAAATCATTGGATATCATAATTATTTATCAACTATTAAAAAATTATCTCAAAATTTATTTTTTAAAAAGAGTGAACATTAAGCTGAAAGTAGGAAATGTAGGCTATAACTACACCTGTGTTTAGTGTTTAGGCCAGAAAATAATTATCATGTATACAATCTGATTCAAGATGTTTCTGATATATTTTTCATGTCATTCACACATGATCTGAAAGTTCTTGGTCATATCATATAAAACCAATCAAATGTTCTTTAATGTCTTATTGAATTATGGGATATTCTTAGTTAACCATTAACTTGTGATGTCGGTCCATTTTTACAGTCTTTTTGGCTCTTTTGGGGAGAGTTCATCAGAACACAATTTAAAGGAGAATTTTGTGTAATTGTATGACAAGTGAGTGAGTGGCAGAATGTAGAATCTGAGAATCGTGTTTTAGTTAGACATATTACGAATAAATGATAATTCGATACACATGATGCATAATGCAATCCTTTGAATTGAAATATACATACGTAGTGTAGGTGAAGGACTGTCATCTTTGGTTCTTTCAAAATTTCCAGGATTTGAAAAGTAATCTCTCAATCGAGGTAGTTCTCGACCAGTTTCTACCAATTCTGTGTGCAGCTCTAAAGCAGTCAGTATGTAATTATCCCCCAATAACTTAGCAGCAATGGAGTCCCAAGATATATCCGGTGCTTCCTTCTTTTCCGATTGTAATTGTTGGTTGTCTTCTGTGGGTGTTTCAGTGCCTTCAAATTCATTTTCAATCAAATCTTCTTCGAATGGGTTTAGACCATCCGCCATTTTGTTGATCACGTGGGTTGCATTTTCAAAACATTGTAAAAATGCACAATTGCATATAAAGAATCTGGATGATTGTAAGATTAATGTAATGTTTTTTTTTATATTGATTGAGAATAATATTAGACTGTCATATTATGATTAATATGTTGAATTGTTGATATATTACAGAAAGTGGAAATAAAACGTGATCAATAACAGTTTTTGTTACAAATACGTACTCATTGTTACGTGCAGACTTTCTGTTAAAGCTGTTCGTCGGTTTGTTAGAAAGCACTTGACTAAATTGCTAAAAGGACTTCCTAAGTGAAGTTTGAAATAACTTTGTTTCATTTTTAAATACACGTGTAACATGATTGTATGGTAAATCTTTAAGATTTTTAAAAAAGGTTTGGTCTGATAAAAACGTTTTCCATAAACAGTACAATCACTCAAGATTCTTATAGATTTAACTTCTAATGTCTATTACTGTTTAATAGTATTACTACAACTATTTTCATAGTGGTAAAATGGGAATTAGGGGCGATATTGTGAGCAGACACCAACCAGGATGAATTCCCTAACATCTATACTAAACGTTTGGTGACTGCTTACAAAATCCATAGTAGATTAGATCCCCTTTCATTAACTCCCTGAAACAATCGCTTTGCATTTCTGAATTACTCGTTCTCTTGTAAATCTCCAGGATTTGAAAAGTAATCTCTCAATCGAGGTAGTTCTCGACCAGTTTCTACCAATTCTGTGTGCAGCTCTAAAGCAGTCAGTATGTAATTATCCCTCAATAACTTAGCAGCAATGGAGTCCCAAGATATATCCGGTGCTTCCTTCTTTTCCGATTGTGATTGTTGGTTGTCTTCTGTGGGTGTTTCAGTGCCTTCAAATTCATTTTCAATCAAATCTAAATAAAACGTAATCAATTAATCTATTACTGTTGAATAGTATTACTACAACTATTTTCATAGTGGTAAAATGGGAATTAGGGGCGATATTGTGAGCAGACACCAACCAGGATGAATTCCCTTACATCTATACTAAACGTTTGGTGACTGCTTACAAAATCCATAGTAGATTAGATCCCCTTTCATTAACTCCCTGAAACAATTATCGCTTTGCATTTCTGAATTACTTGTTTGTCTTGTAAATCTCTCCAGAAGTAGGTAATTTTCTATCAAATGGATGTATTCCAATCCCGAAATTCACAGTCCGTACTTGTGACCTAGCCCAGTGCTTCTATAACTAAGAGAACCTTAAACAAGAAGAAATAGCCGACCCGAAATTATACTGCTTTCATGGAATCAGATATTGTTCACTTGTCAAGGAGTCTCACCAGAAAGCTTATCAATTCAATGTCGAGATTAAATGTCAAAACAAGACACTGGATTAAAATGATTAGCCTAGCCGCGATGTTGATTATGATACCGGTAGCTTAATGGATTAATATCATGATTAATAATAATTTACTTTGATTGTCTGTCAGATTTGGCAGTCAAGTCTGACTAAAGTTTTTATAGTACAGTTTAATCAGCCATGATATTGAAATGAAGTTAATTGGTGGTTCGGCGTTGAGATAGAAACAACTTTCAGTTTGATAATTTCTCTACACCTATCCATAGAACCACTAATCTAAATAAATAGTATATAGATCGTTGTATAGAACTGGTTGGGTACGTTTT
Source organism: Lottia gigantea (assembly GCF_000327385.1). Taxonomy (NCBI): domain Eukaryota; kingdom Metazoa; phylum Mollusca; class Gastropoda; family Lottiidae; genus Lottia; species Lottia gigantea. Next base: position 4,038,373 of record NW_008710950.1, on the reverse strand, counting down.
GTGTCCAAAATTAGGTAACGCGAGAAAAACGCGGGAATGCATGAAAGACAAAATGGCGCAGTCAAAAGTGAATGACTACTTCGTCGCCAGAAAGAACTCGAAAGGTACACAACAATCCAAACGAAGAAGGATAGAAGCAAACCAAACTGACGATGACATATCAGTGGTCAAACGGAGCCTTAGGTCATCAAGTGCAACCATCTCGACTGTTAATAATGACTCTGAAACGATTACTAAATCTGTACCGGAAGTTGTTTTAAAATGTAAACAAAAAACTAAACAAACGACAACAGTAAGAAAAAGAGGTCGACCGGCGAAAACAGTTGTTCCAGATGATCAACAACTAATAACTATAGCTTTTTCGCCAAAGGAAAGTCCAATCCTTCCAGAATCTGTGCCCACTCTTTCAAAATTAACACCAACCTTGATAAATTCTCAACAAGAAGTGGCTGAAAATACACCAACTAAGAAATTGGTGGAAGAGGAGTCTATAATTGTAAGCCAACCACGTCGCAGAAAAGAAAAAATCATAGATGATTCTCAGTCAACACCTGAATCAATTCCAGAGCCTAAATCTAAAGTGAAGAGTGCAACAAGTGTTCGAAAACAATTGCAGTTGTCATCGGAAGAAAAGGTGACCTTGGATTTTGTTTTTAAGGCAGTTTATCAGTTTCAACTAAATTTATTTTGTGTATTAACTTATATATAAGTTTTTGTACCCGGTAAATTAACAATAGTGCAAATGTCATTTTGATATTTTGAACAGATTAAGCTTACCAAGATGATTATTAGTTGTATAGATTTTCAAGTGAATGATTCAAGAATCACAACTGTATGATGGAACTGACCAATCAGTGACAAAGTCTTTCAAATCACGCATAGACATAGAGGCTCAGATTTGATTGGGAGGATAAGGATATCTCATTGATTATTTCCCATTATAATTCCTGTCAATTGCTGTTGTCTTGCATCATCTCTTTGAGTGCAACTGTTCCTCTGCCTATGATCAACAGAAGGCAGCACAGGATCATTTCATTTTAAATAGTTTATTTCATTCCTTACAAAATTTTCAATTTAAGGCTATTCTAGAAAATGAAAAGTCAGAAATTAATGGTTTGCTTCAGAATGAATTGTTACCAAAAATATCTCCACTACCAGCAACACCAAAATCTGCCACACTTCAGCAATCGAAGGGTCCAGAGTTACCATCATCACCTAAGGTAAAAGCAGCCATAGAAAAATGTAAAGTACTTCAACAAACTTCAACTAGACAGAAACCATCCTTGGAAGAGGTAAAATTAGTTTATTAGTTTTGAGGTCAAAGGAAAACCAGTCTATCCTACCATTGACGATAAATAGTAATATTTCACGTAGGTAGTGTTATGTTCTTTTATTTTCTCCCCATAGAAAATGCAGCCAGAAAATCTTAAAAAGCAACTAAAGAAATGTGGCAAACTGGAAGAGTTAAAGGCACATCTGCTACAAATGAATAAGACCATACAGAAAACAAAAAAGACACCAAAATTAAAGACTTTTTCTGAAGTGAAAATACCATCACCCTTAAAAACAGAAACAGCAAGGTAATAGTTTTGTCTGCAGTGGTTTTACATTACTTGAGTCTTAAAGTGATTTATTTGCTTGAGGACAGTAAATGGCCATAGTCTAATGATTCTTTTCACAAGAAACTGCCTTGAATTATATCAGAATAAAGTAACCTCCACCCTTCTTTATTTTACCAGCAATAGTACTTATTCTTAAATCAATATTTAAGTCTACCCATAGATCGAGAGGTTGAGTGACATTTTCCAAGTCTGCTAGGAAAAAAATCAAGACTGAAATATGAGGGTTTGCAGCTGTTGCGGATTCCTTTAGTAGAAAGACATTTTATTCATAGTAATATCATAATTATTTCAGCATCAGCACAACTAAAGAAATAAAAGTTCCGGCCTATGAAAAATATCATTCATTAGCTTCTCCACCTGCACCTACTCTTAATTTACCTTTAAAATATAAAAGATTGGCTGAAATTTTCCGATCAATGGATACTGTAGTTAGTATGATGCACAATAGATATGAAATTATTACATTTTCTAAACTAAAGAATGCTGTACAAGTTATGACCAAAAAGTAAGTGTTTTCTGTTACAGTACCATTTCTGTATTATATCATTTGATTCACTAAATCATATTGATTAATATATAACATGCAAAAGATTAAGACCGTGATTTTTTTTTTATTTCATTAGCAATCTTTTGATGATGAGATTAACTGTCGAACAGATAAAAGAAGGCTCTTAAATGTCCATCTGGTTTTTTCTCGTCCTTTAAAATATGTAAATTATAAGTTTTTTATTTCCAGAAATTTTGAGACGAATCATGTTGGTCAAGTTAAAACTGTCCACCCTGCAGCCTATCATTTTAAACAAGAGACATGTTTACCAATGTTTGGTAGTAAAACAAGTGGTTATCAGTTAACTATTGAAGCTAATCTAACAGATGATACAGCAGTACAGAAAAAAAACAAGATCAAATCAGAAAGAGTCAACTTCTCAGCTACACATTTATTAAATAGAAGAAATGTATTCCACACTGAATTGATAAACAGAGTAAAATATCATCACAAGGTAACCTTGTCTATTTTTAACAGATAATTCTGTAAGGGTGTATTTGAGGGTTTTTCTTTCGTTTCTCTTAAAGGATCCTTGATGGAATACATTACCCCAGATTTTCCATGCAATTGTTTTTTTTTTGTCAGGAATTATTGCTTGACTGATGCAGGACATGTGTGAACCATTTTGATTTATAATTGTGTGTAATTTAGCTATATTCAATCTTAAATTGCTAAATATTTTTTTGTGTTTTAGAAATTTTTAAAGAGTCTAGAAAAACCATTAGATATACCAGATGATAAAATAACCAGATGGCATCCAGCATTTATGTTAGATAATGTACCTGATATAGAAGTTAGTGATTTACCTCAACCTCCAGTAGTCAATAAATATCATACAGCTAAAGATGTTCTTAATGAACGGAAAGGAAAATTGACAGCTAAGGTAGGGATTTTATGTTAATATTTTTAGATTCAACTTACAACAGAATCTTGATTGAATTTAGCTCTGCAAAAGTGGTTATGGTAAGAAAACCTATTCAAGCTAAAAGTGAATATGACTTCAATTTCCTTGCTGAAAACAACAAACAAAACTAAAATACTATACATACCACTGTGAAGAAAATTATTGTGCAATTGGAAAAATTCACTTAAATGTTATTACAAATATGTCATGGTTATCTATTTTCTTAATATATAGAGAATTATATTTTATGATGTGTTTAGGTTGAAGAAGCTTTAGAAAAAGTAGCATTAGAACATAATGATAAAGTGAAAGTAAAAAGTGAAGAAAAACCAACAACAGTTCCAGATAATGCTGCCTATAGAGGAATCCCACCCTCACTGCTGGAAAAGGTCAGTTTACAGTTTTTTTAAATAAGTCACCGTAATTATCATGGTCAAGAGCTGTGAAAAATGAATTTGCTGCACTGGTTTTCAATTTTCTTTTTTGTTAGAGTACCAGGATAATAACATAAAAAGCTCTTTCTTCACCTTTAACTTGTGGATGGAAAAATAATTTTACTAAGTGAAAAATATATTGTATTATAGATCAGAGCTAAAGAAGCCAAGAAATTAGAATTAGCTATGACCAGAGATCCAGAAGAAGAAAAAAAGATATATATGATGGAAAGATTACCTGATATGATTCGTATTATTAGAACGTATCCTTTTATAGTTTGATGTTCAATATGTTAGTTTAAGGAGTTAATTCTTTCTTGATAAAAGTAACCAATATCGATGGACTTTCAATAAATATTGTGCAGTTAATTATCAAGCAGTCCTAGTTCAAATCCATAATTTTTACCTTAACCATTGAATTAGATTATTTGTAACAGAAAAGAAGCCAGCTCTACCAGAGAAACTAGTAATTAAGAAATTAGGTGATAGTACAAAATCAAATATAGCTATATGTAAGAGAATTTTTCATCCATAATACTAATAGATTGATTTAGATTGAGTGTTCAACCTGAAACTACCTTGAATCAAACCTAGTAATCTTTTTGTTTAGCTTTTTATCTTTCAAACTCTCTCTTTTATTGTGTCCACCTCAGACAGTCAGGGTTTGTATGAATATTGAGTCCTTTTACTTAAAAATCTTTTTAATTTTGCTGTTTTCATCTCCTCATATTTCTTTTTGGATTAATTGGTCTTTCTAATAAATAATTCATGTTCGAAGATTGTGTTTTGAAGAACTTGGGAATTCAGAGAACTTGATATTGATTGAAAATGCATAATAGTATTCTTGCCGCAATTTCGTATTAATTGAAAATGACAGCTATTTTTGAGAAAAACTGAACCATGAAATCTTCTAATTTCAGCTGATGTTCCTAAACATTTAAAATTATTAGAGGAGATCCTTCCAGAATGGATGACAGTTGTAGATATCAAGAAAGGAAAATATATCAAAATAGACCGCAATATAGATATACATATTTTATCTACCAAAATAAACAATATGGTAAAAGCTAAAAAATGAGTTAACATTGATACTTTTAATATTATTTGTTTGTACTGTTTCTATTAGATCTGTGTGCAATTTGAAGTTTTTTAATTTCGAGGATTTTCATATTCAGTGTCAAATTTTTATTCAGTCATATTTTTAATCATGCACTCTAAAACCCAAAGTTGAATATTTTAAAAATAATCATGGAATACATTAATGGTTGACTGCTCAATGCATGGAATTAATATTTTGCATAAAATTTCATGTATCCTTCATGTCTTTTTCAAATATCTGTATATTTTTATATGCATCAAATGATCATTCAGGTCTTCATTCTGTTACTTCGATTCCTTTTTTGAAAATATAAAATGTTTGACAATAAAATCATTCATCCAATCAATAGGACTTATATAAAAAAATTTGTCCCTGGAGGGAGCAGAGGTTAACATATGATTCTGTCACATAGATTACATGGTTTGATATAGAAAAAGTGTATCTGGGACAAAAAAAAATATGTATCGAACACATAAAGAATTTCACAGCGGAAGCGTACAAGACATGAGATTGGTGCTATTTGAAACTGATCTGATCGGTAGAGCGGAAATTAGGTCATGTTAACAAATGCTTTTCCGTTGCCCATTTAAAGAGATAAGAACATATTCTTTCCAACTAAGGTTTGATTTTCTCTCGGCTTCAATTCTGTACCGTACATATTAATCAAAATATGTAATGGCACGCTGCTTTGAGAACACACCTCACCACTGATTTCATTTTAACCCATGTTCATAAGATACCTGGTTAAACCAAGTCAGTGGGTCCATTATTTGGAGCAAATATATTGAACGTATGAATAGGTATGAGCTGACTCCAGTAGAGGCATCAGAATGTTTCTCACCTTGAGCGATAAGAGTATCCACCTACAGTCATTTTTATACGCCCACTCAAGTTCGAAATTCGTAATTATCGGATGAATGGTTTCTGAGTTATTGCCCTTGACTTTAAAAAAACGTGTCAAATTTGGCTTGTAGGCAAGATAGAGACTACAGTTTTTATCTGATCTTGATGAAACTTGGTATGCATGTATCTATTGATGAGATCTCAGTCAAGTTCGAACTTGGTAATAATCATATCAAATATCATAATAATAACTGTTTCAGAGTTATTGCCCTTGACTTAGTAAAAAAGCGTTAAATTTGCCTTGTATGCATGATAAAGGCTAAGATTTTTATTTGATCTTGATGAAACTTAGTATGCATGTATATATTGATAAGATCTCCGTCAAGTTTGAATTTGGTCATAATCGGATGATTGGTTTCAGAGTTATTGCCCTTGACTTAGTAAAAACACTTCAAATTTTGCAGTTTTTATCTGATCTCAATGAAACTTGGTATGCATGTATATATAGATGAGATCTCAAGTTCAAAAATGATAATAATTGGATGAATGGTTTTGGAGTTATGGCCCTTGAATTAATTCAGAAATTAATGGAGTTTTACGTCCTACTCTTCTGCACCTTGAAGACGGGCAACGCCATGCAGGGTGCCATGAAGGAAATTTTGCCAGGACAGCGGCACTAGCCTGCTCTTTTTCGATTTCCAACTGTTGAGTGATCTGTAACGTGCACAGCCTGTAGCACATGGGGCCTCGATTTATTGTCCCATCCGAACGACTAGACGTTTTTTCCATGTCAGCCCCTCTTACTTGCATCACCGACGGTGGGGAAACCGGGTTGAAAAATCCAAAGGTATTATCTCGACCTATGCCGGGCTTGAACCCTGGACCTTCAGGTTAGCGAGCAAGCGTCTAACTCACTGAGCCACCGCGGCTCCCTTGAATTAATTCAGTGTGTCTAATTTGGCTTGTAGGCCTGATAGAGACTACATTTTTTTTTTTCGTTTTATGATGAAGTTGGTATGAGACCTGAGTAAAGCTTGAAATTAGTAACAATCGGATGATTGGTTTCACATATTAAACCACTAAAGACTTTATCATTTCTGACAGCTGGTAGTAGGTGTATGTTACCTTTTTTTTTGTATAATGAATAATAAAGAAGAAATCTCTCAAAATTATTGACACGCTTTTTTAATATTTCAAAATACACGATTTGTTCCATGATAATATATGCAAAATGATTGACAATGTAACATAATTAATATGATAAAAACAAATGACTATCATATTGCAGTATAAAGTAAAATAATTTGGTGTGTTTGACACTGATCCTAATGAATAACTTTTAAGAGTTCACAACAACAGCACTTAATTTAATAAACAAGTAATCATCTGATGCTGCCAACACATGTTATGGATACAGATTTTTATTCAACTACATGTAGTTAAATAAAGAGATGTTATTTATTATTAAAAAACTTGAGGACAATGAATTCAGTAAGTGTATACATAAACCAGAGCCAGAAATAAAAGAGGGTTGGGGTAATGCAATTAATCAAGTATCCTGAAAGAGATGATGCAAAGAAAAAAATTAAAAACCCCTGTACTACAGTATGAAGACTCAACTTTAGAAAAAAAATTGAAAACACCTGTACTACAGACTCAACTCACATCTAATTGACAAAAGCTAATGCTTTTAGCTGATGCTAACATGTGTTTCGGATACACAATCCTCATCAAGACAGCTAGTTTTCCTTTCTAGGAAATCTAAAACTTCAAAAGACTAAAACTATTAGTATTTAAAAATTAAATATAATTACTTAATTCATGGAATACTTGTATAAAACATTCTGAACCTGCAGACATAGACATAACACTTAAAAAATCTGTTGTTACTTCCAACAGTCAATAATATCGCCTTTATATTTTTCATACTCTTGTACCATTCCTTCTTTACTGAGATTTCCATTCATTATCTAAAAATATTTATATAATTTGAGACTGTTTTGTAACAGTCTGAACCTAATAAGTCACTGAGATCTGATTACTTTCAGTACAAAGGAGATATATGCTATGCATTGTGGGATCGTAAGGAAGATAAACAAACTGATATCACTCTACTGAAAAGCAGTAAATAAGCTTAATATTGACACATTTAAAATTTCCTCTATTCAAATTTAACTAATATCCATAATGTTTTGTTATCTAGAAATTCTAGCTGTGAGTTGTTATATATAAAGATAATGTAATAACTTACCACTACTTGTGGGCAAGGGAATAATTTGTTTATCAGCCACTCTTCGTGTAAATTATGAAGCATTTGTAAATATTCCTAAAAGGCAACAAAAAAGACATTACAGAACAAAAAAGATGAGCAAGTTTTTCCTAATTGCAATTGTTGAAGAAGTTACAAATTCGTTACAAAAGGCAGTTTTTAAAAAAAAAAAAAAAACATCCCTCTGACAACAATTAGGAAATTTTGTAAAACAAAATCTTTCTTGAAAAATTGAAAAAAAATGAAAATAATCAAAGATTTCACCAATACATGTGTTTCATCAGAATCAGAAAGCTAGAAGAGGAAATGTACAAAAATGGGTTTTCTTACAACATATGTCTTCACACACAGATGTGGGTGTATAAAAATAGAGAAATGAAATCTATTTATCTTACTAAGGGTATACTGGATTCTTCTGATCTACATCTTTCTTTTATTCTTTCATAAACAGTTTCTGGTTTCGTTTGTAAATACACTGAAAAACAGGCAAATAAAATCCAATTTGAAGATGTATATTGATGTCTGTTGCAAAACAAGAACATGTATCACAATATAACAAGTACTTCAGTTCCAGTTCAGAGATCATTATGCTTTACATGCTTAGACAACTGCATAAACTTCAACATTAAGCTTTACCTATTATATCAACATTCAGATCTCGTGTTCTAACTAAGAAATCAAACCATTCAGTCAAAACAATGTATTCAATTTCAGGCATTTTACCACTAAAAAGAAAAATTCAAAAATAATTTAACACTAAGCCTTGATGAGTTGTTATCTATTTCATACACAATTGATATCAATATGGGATTACATAGGTTTAATCCATTTTTTCTTATATGTTAATATTATTTACTTACCAGAAGTATATGACTTAACTGGGGAATATGTACTATCAATTAAACCAAAGTGAGAGCCTAATACATTACAAATTTTACTTATAATAACAAACCATATTGATCAACCTACATACCCTTTATAGAGATTTTCAACAAAACAATATTTAGCACTATAAATAGATCTTTCCATCATTTTTATTCTTTTCTCCTGCAAGTTAGAAAGAAAGGGTGAAGCATATGCTTGAAACTTTCATGTATATTAACAAAATAATCTGGAATATTTTTCAATTAAACTATATAGTAAATATCAAACGTATATTGAGATGTTTCGTTTTATGATATTTCTGTAAGTTTACTGCACTAGCCAAACCATAATTTTCAGGATGAAAATATAATTTGAAAATCTTGCTGAGGGAATCCAAGAAAGTTATGTCACCTGTGGTTGAGTGTGGATCTCTAACATTGTCAACTGTACATAAGTTTGAAATGTTAAACCCCATCTACTTGGATCTTCATACATTAATTCCTGAAAATATCGAGAAAGTGACGAAAATTAAATTTAAAGCTTTAAATACTGATTGAAAGATATGCAAAGTTACACATATATCATTTATAAATATATCTGGTATGATATATAAATATATCTGGTATGATATATAAATATATCTGGTATGGTATATAAATATATCTGGTATGATATATAAATATATCTTGTATGATATATAAATATATCTGGTACATATATCTGGTATGATATATAAATATATCTGGTATGGTATATAAATAAATATGGTATTGTATATAAATATATCTGGTATATATATCTGGTATGATATATAAATATATCTGGTATGGTATATAAATATATCTGGTGTTAAGAGTGACGAAGTTCCTAAAAACTTCTATGTAAAGCACTGGCCAAGGTCACAAATAAAGAGATAAATGTTCAATACAAGATAAGGTGAAGTTAGCATAGTTAGTATTAAGTTAAAAAAACAACCACAGTAATCTACAATAAACAAAAGTCTATAATATGAAAGTTTTCTTGTTACCAGTTCTAAAAGAAAAGAGTATGAATAGGTTCTGAAAAGATAAACATCTATATATAAGGATTAGAATATATTATACTTAATGAGCTAGAAAATAGAGAGGGGGGTCAAGTATTATTGGATTCAATGGGATCGAGTCTACCACGGACCAGAAAATTACTAAGGTTTTTATTGTGCTTATAGGCAATTACAAGTCGTTTGGTATATACATTCGGAAATCTGTTCTGTTATTCACTGTAATACTGTTTGACGATGGATGAGGTTTTGGCAGCTGTATGATTAAAGGTGGCAACAAATGGAATCATTTGATTATCAAGCTGGATGTTAAGTCCATTTGGAGCCACTGTTATGATATATGAATATATCTGGTATGGTATATAAATAAGATATATGACTTGGTATCCAAAAATAAGATTTGTAACTGTATTATTTATAAGATCTTACCAGAGCATTTAAACCTTTTATATTTCTCCATTTATCAACAGGTTCTTTTGTTACCTGAAATAATGATTTCAACAACTTGTATAAACATAAATCAAATAATTAATTTCCAATTGATCCAGTTGAAAATCAGGACAGTGACTCAGATCATTAAAAAATTATCCAATGTTGGTTCGAGATCTAAATTACACCATTCTGTACCAAAGCTGGTCCAAATCTTGTTCATTTATGAATATATTATTATGTTGTATTTCAAACAACTTTTCTATCAGATACGACATTGCTTTTATTTACTATTTTCTTTTACCTCAATATTTGGTAACTTTGAGAAATATTCCAGTAATGTTGTTTTTCCACTACCAATATTTCCTTCCACACAAATCTATAATATATATCATCATTAACCTTTTGTAATCTTGAATATTTCAATATCATCCTTGTCAAGTTTCATTTGGTGCATGTTGTATTAGTGTATATTAGTCTCCTTACACCACATGCTTCAAACAATGAGTATTCCACATTCCATGATGACTACAACTACAAGTATGGATGTATATTATTTCTATTTATCTTAACAGTGTTCGGTCAACAGGGTGCGTATTATATTTGCAATTATGCCATAAATAGCAAAGTATGTCTACTATTAAAAAGAAGATTAGTAATTTTCATGAAATTGTCTTTAGTTTCATATAAATTAATAGATCTATAGTTTCTCTGAAATTTGATTTCTACCTTGATTTTTTTCTTGTCTTTGGTTGTCTCTGTTGTATAATCTCTTATTATTCCATTTCGTCCCGTCATTGCTAAAATGTGACAAATTATATTTGAAAATTAAATAAATATCATTGATGATTTAACTAGCTATTTAACTGATAATCCAGTTTAATTTCATTTTACATCTATTAATTATTTTACATATTAAATCATAAGATATATTACATAACATAATAATACAATGTGTATAGCAAAAGGCGTATTGGTGCATTTTTAGTGCTCTTTTTTCCCCACCTGACATCTGTTTTTTCAAGGAAATAATTACCTTTTCTATTCTGAGAACTGAACAAGAATCTATTTATAACATGTGTATTTTTCCTAAGTTCTGTCAATCGCTTCAAACCTTTCGAAAAGACGACACAATAACTCAAACAAAGCATGGCTATATAATATCAACATTACAACTGAAGTGATTCTATTTTTATTTCTTCCAATCAAACTTCTTCTTTGCTCCTAGGATTTCTATCATCCAGTCTCGTTTTGTCTATACACAGTTGCGTTATCCAGACCGGATAAAAGCTCTTAACTCAAAAAAATTGGAATAGAACGATCAACTTTTTCCAAGTGATCATTTTATTGTCCTGTGACAAATAGGTACATGCCTACGAAATAAATCAGCTTGAATGTTAGCCAAAAAATTTAGACCGGAGAATTTCATTATCTATTTTGAATGTTACTCAGTGAATAAACAATTATAGACAAGGCTTCCGTATATACATACATGGTTTTCTACTTTCAGTTTTTTGCTCCTGTTAACAGCCTACCTTTAGGGTCAAAGTCTATTTGGTTAAAACTGTAGTCGAAATAAGATTAGACATAGCTGCAAAATCTTCAGAAAGAAAGTGTTAAAAATTATAATGGCAAGTTGTGCAGGAAAACTGTTAGGAAAGGTGGCTATTGTTACTGCATCAACAGAGGGGTAATATTATTATTTTAGTACATGTATAAGTCATAGTCAAATACAGATCTGTCAGATTGTGCTAAAGTTTTACAATCATTTTCTTTTTATACAGTATTGGTTTTGCAATAGCAAGACGTTTAGGACAAGATGGAGCCAAGGTTATGATAAGTAGCAGAAAAGAAGATAATGTAAAACAGGCAGTTGAAAAACTGAAAAATGAAAAGTTGGAAGTTGAAGGAATGGTTTGTCATGTTGGTAAAACAAATGATAGATCTAATCTTGTGAAAAAGGTACTGGTATATATATCAAAATTTTAGAGCTTCCATACTCATGTTTCATGATCTGGTATAATGTGTCTTGTAGCTACACTTCAATGTTAGGTGTAACTAATATATTTAGTTTATTTCAAACTATAATTAAGTTTATACATCTTATTTATTTGACCTGATAAAACTACATGTATTTGTAACTTGTCATAAAATTATTGCCTCTCTCTCAATCTTGCAGACAATTGAAAGATTTGGTGCCATTGATATTTTGGTTTCCAATGCAGCAGTCAATCCTTACTTCGGACCTATGATGAATGTAAGTTGAAATATTTTTTGTATGAATTCATTATGTATAAGGTGCAGGTGCGTCATTTTGGGAGGTTGATTTGAATATAGATAGTCTTCAAAACTACTAATACTGTATGAAATAGCATAATTCCTTCAAATGGATCTCAAACAAGAAATTTAACTTTTTATTTATTTTGATCACAAGCTTATAGTCTTGTTGATATTGTCTCTGAAACCAAGACATCTTCTGTCGCAACTGTGCAGGATAATTGAGTCTAATGTGTACATGGCGTCATTAAAATATTTAAGTCTGTTAGATGGACGACACTTGTGAATACACTCAGATTTGAAGGCTCATATTTTTACGGGAAGCTGTGATCATTTAGCGAAACAATTCAGTTTTTTTGAGGCCAAGGTATGATTTACTTCTGTCCCTTTAAAAGTACTGTTTGACATAATTGATTTCACTTTGGAACAATCAGATCAATTTAAAATTGAGCAAGGTTGCTATTTTTTCAACTTTGTCCCTAAAACAAAGGTGACAATATAAGGCATTTTCAATCATGTCATTCAAAAATAAAATTATTGTATACACTTTAAATGATATTCTTTAATTGTAGATTAAAGAAGAACAATGGGACAAGGTAATAAAAAAATCTATGAATTAAAAGTCTCCTTTTGACATTAGTTTACCACAAGCAGTTAATTTTAATTCAAGTGAATTTTTAAGATAAAATCAATTCAGCTTAAATTTTCATTCTTCATATAAGATGATCCCTTTATATTACATGTTAGATTTTTGGAAACCACTTTAAAAGTATAGATCTAAAATTAGTCAATAATTCCTCTCATAATTTTGAGTTTTTTTTCTTATGGAAACACAATATATCAGCGAATCGAAAGTTCTAATCATAGCCTGCATTCGTATCTTTGCATGCTTGGCAATACTTAGTAATAACAAAAACGTACCATTATTACTTTAAAAAGATTTAAAATTCTTTATTATTTTCAGATATTTGATATCAATGTAAAAGCAGCATTTTTATTATGTCAAGAAGCGGTACCACATATTGCCAAAAGAGGGTAATAATAATTTTTCAAGTTAACTCGATTTAAGTTATGTCGATGAATTAACATTCACAATTATAACATCACAATTAAGTAACTTTATTAAATGTCAAACAGATGAATTCTATAATCTCTGTAAATGAAATGAAATGAATGGCGTTTTTTGTCCTACTTTAAAATTTCTGTAGACATCAAAAATACTTTATTTAATTTTTGAAAGCTTGAAGTCCAATTAGTTTAAGAAATAAAATTTTGATATGCTAATAAATTACTGTATGTTGATATTATATTCATTTGTATGATAATTGAAATGATTTATTTACAGGAGTGGATCAATTATATTAGTTAGCTCTGTAGCTGGTTATTCTCCACTATCTGTAAGTAGCTCTATATTATTCCAAGAATTTTTTTAGTAAACTCTGAAGTTTTATAGTTTTTGAAATATACAATTTAACAACTTAATTTGCAACATGACATAAAATGTTTTGCTGTTGGCCCTCTCTGTCATCATTTCTTGTGTGCAAAAAAGAGGCTGCTGTTTTCATCTGAAAGTTGTTGCAAACAAACAAATTTGAGTAATTAGTAATTATAACACACCCAAAAATTTTGTTTCTAGGTTACAGCTCTTGACTTGCTCTAATCCAGTATGGTTAAGATGTGTACTGATATTTAACTGCTAATATTGCGCTTGTTTATCTTGTATGCTATTTTTTCTTGCTGCTAAAAGGAATATTTGATCATTTAAAGATGGGTTTCCTTATTTTTTATTGTCAAATTAAGCAAACTGTTTGATTAATTGGTGTTTCTAATGAATTAGCATCTATTCTTTATCATATCATTATTTTCTTATATTGCATATTTAACCAATCATAAATGTCCATGTATGTACAGTCTGGATAAACAAAAAAATACTTTTTAACCTTTTTTGATCGGTCACTCATTGGAATTCTGCTAGTAATTCTCTTCTAATTTAGCTAATTATGAATTAATTATGGACATCTGAAACAAACTGGTATTTTTCCAAGTCATTAGAAAACCGTCACTTTCTATTCATCGATGTATTAGCATTTTGATTTTCATAAATGAAAATGAGGGAACCCATCTTTAATCTCTTTATTATGCATGATATTTTCTATTAGTTACTAGGTCCTTATGGTGTGAGTAAGACAGCTCTGTTGGGTTTAGCTAAAGCAATGGCACCTGAATTAGCACAGTCCAATATTCGAGTTAATGTATTAGCTCCTGGGATTATTAAAACTAATTTTAGTAAAGCAGTAAGTACATGTATATTGTTTTTGTAGGTTAAAAAGAAAGGTCTATTATTTTATAAAGGTGGACCTGAACCATCTGACATTTAAGACGTATTCCATCCTTCAGTTCATAATCCCTGTATAAAATTTTATTGTGGAAATATAATAAACAGGAGAGTTTCTCAGCTATTTTCTTACAAAGGATTCATGATAAGTGGAATATATATATTTTATTTTTTATAAATTTATTTGTAGATATGGACAAATGATAATGTTCATAATCAAGTAGTTAAACAAATACCTATGAACAGGTAATTATTTAAACAACAAAGGAAAACTTTCTTGAGGAATGGATTTACCTGTCATTTTATACAACTTTAGGTTGTAGACATCGATTGAACAGATCAAAAAATGACTAATTATCATCCTCATAAATACTCAAAGACCAATTTGTATTATAATTGGATGGAAAACGCGTCAAAATTTGTCAGTGAACACATCGGAGACTACAGTTTTTATCAAATATTAATGAAATATTTATCTAAAAAGCTATCTTGATATTATATTGGCAAATGTCACTTGCAATGTTTTGTTCCTTTTTAGAATGGGAGAACCTGAAGATTGTGCTGGAACAGTTTCTTTCTTAGCCTCAGATGATTCCAAATATATAACTGGTGAATCAATACTGGTTACTGGTGGAATGACAGCTAGGCTTTAATCAAAATCTCCTAAAACTAATTTACCAACTGCTAATAATTCATATATATAATTTAAGGATAATTATACAAAATTGAGAAATATCAAGAAAATTATATGTAAGTTATTAATGCCAAGTTGAAGAAAAAATATGGATGTTTTTTTGTTCCAGAAGAAAAACATTTGTTGAAATAATCATATTTGTTAATAAATAATGCAATTGTTCATTAATTTCTCATTTCCTTCATAAAATGTAAGGGCATTTTGTTGATTCAATCGATGCAGACTGGACAACATTGGTACCGGAGTGGCAACAAAGTATGGTACTGGGTGCCTAGACTGATATGCAAAACGATAATTTTTAGGCCAGTGCCCTCCCCTCAGGCCATCTAAAATCTGTTGGCAGTCACCGGACCCCCGTCCTTGGAGAGACACCTCATTTCTTACAAAGTAATCCCCCACTTTCTGGTTGACAAACTTAACAATACGTTATTGATCATCCCCCCTCCTCCGCTTCCCCAGACGCTCCATGGGAGGCTTGCGACTACGGCGCCACCACAGAATTAAGACTCGCAGTTGTGCCTCCAAAGAATGGTAGGTAGGTAGGTAGATGACAAAACGTTCGCTTCCAGCGGATGCTGATATCGCAAACTAGGTAGTTGCTGGTGGTCGTAGTAGTTGGTAGTTGGATTGGATCAAATTGGATGATTCGGTGTTGTTGGATTGGTTGTTGATTCTTCGTTAGATCTGTTCGGGTCGAATGACATGGCGGTGAAACTCGGCCTTGGATGGTGTGGCGTGAGTTACTCGGTCTCCTTCATTCTTCCAAACTCGTTCTGATCATGTTATTTCTTGTTGATTGGTAGTCGAATGGTAGTCGTTTATTTGGTTTGGTTTGGTTAGATTATCTGTTATCTGTTGGAAAATGTGCCTCCAAAGAATCAGTCTGTCTCTACATTGTCGCGTATGTATAGTTTTCATAGAATTGAGTAAAAAAAATTTCGACCCACGAAAAAAAATATAATCTGATAGTCCGCATGGAAATGTAGAGATATAATTGCCATTCGTTCGTCCACATCATTTGATACCATCCCAATTATTTCCAAGATAACTGCTCGTGGAAACCGGTACCTCGAAATGAGTTGGTTGTCATCGAGAGTTTCAAGATCGTTCGACCTGTCGCGAAAAACTCTCTCTCGTCGTAAATTACGGCGGTATGCATCTTGCAATAAAATCAATGCAGCCATTTGGGAATTAAAAGTTCGCAGACGACTTCTAACGAGTACCATACTGTGCACGTTATTTAACGCATAATTTTAATCGTAATTTAACGTTACGAATTTTAAGAAACACGTTTTAGACGGTAAATAACGTTACGATTTTTTTAACGTCTAATGTTATTTTACGTATTTCACAAAACGTTATTTAACGAAAGAATTTTCTAGAAATACATTTTTACGTTAAATAACGTTTTTCTTTATTTAACGTGCAAGATTAGTCGTACCAATTTTTGAGAAACGGGGTCCTGACTCGGGGAAACTTCTTAGGAAATCCCCTCGTGCGATTGACGTCCTATCTAGGCATATTTTGCTGGACTTGCTTTTGATAGCGGTTCGAAGTTAAGGGACACATTTCTCTACATTGTCGCGTATGTATAGTTTACATAGAATTGAGTAAAAAAAATTTCGACCCACGAAAAAAAATATAATCTCATTTAATACGAGAATAGTCCCACATGGAAATGTAGAGATATAATTGCCATTCGTTCGTCCACATTTCTTGTAGACACGATACAAGCTACAGTTTTTATCTGATGTTAATGAAACTTATCAATTATGCATGTAGGCCGCCTATAAATATTTATAAGATCTAGATCAAGTTCGAATTTAGTAGCCTAATGGTCCGATAAACGGTTTCGAAGTTATCCTTGACTTGGATAAAATGCGTCAAATTTGACTTGTAGGCTCAACAGAGGCTATATTCGATTTTTTTTTTTATCAGATCTAGGTATGCATGTTTATATTGATAAGATCTCGGTCAAGTTAGAATTTGGTAATAATTGGATGCACGTGTTAGGTGTTAATACACTTTGCTTGGTAGAATGCGTCAAATTTGACCTGTAGGATAGAGGCCAGTTTTTTTGTATCCGATCTTTATGAAACTTAGTGTTAGATGGTGTTGAGAACATAGGCTAGTCACGTAAATGCACTGGCCTAGGTCATAAAATCGTATGCATACGTATATATTGATGAAATCTTGGGCAAGTTTAATTGAATTTTGTTGTAATCGGATAAACGGTTTCGGAGTTATTGCACTTGACTTGGTAAAAATGTGTCAAATTTGGCTTAAAAGAAGCTACAGTTTTTGTCACATCTTCATGAAACTTGACATGCATGTATATATTAATAATATCCAGGAAAGTTCGAATGTGGTTAGGAGTTATTGCCTTTGACCTCCTATAGAATATCTTTAAGATTAATGGAAACTTCTTGTGATCATTTCTGACAGATGGTAGGAGTGGACGTATGTTACCTTATTGCCTGGCAAGCTATCTCTAGTTCTTTAAATGTCAGTTTTATCCTTGACTTATGAATAACGAAAAACATTTCAAAATGGTCTTTGAACGCAATTGAGGCTTCAGTGGGGGTGGAAAGGGTTTACCATTGAACCTTGGCTCCTCGTTTAGGGTAGGCCTACTAGTCGCGGTGGGGTAAGGGGCTCCCATTGGAAACATTTTCCAATCTAGGAAGGAGGGGAATACGTCCAACGCGATTTTGGCAGTGAAAGTATCCAAATATCATTTTTTGTCTTGAGGGGCAGATGTCATGTCTGGAGTCAGTGGAGAGTTCTTCTTACATGGTCAAAGGGGAAGAACTCGTATTTTCTTAGCGTGATTGGGAAAATAGCCTCGTTACAGCTTCGCGGGTGAAAGACGGCCGCCATCTTGTTCAGGAGTGCCATATATTTTATCTGAAAATTTTATTGTGTTCTATGTATCACCAACGACTACCCTTGTCCAAATGTTACATAATCCACAAAAATTAATTCAATGTAAGGCTTATTCGCCTTACTGGTCTCTAAATGTAACTGTTTTGGAATTAAAGGACTAATTATAAAGGTATGTATCGCGTAGGAACGTATGGAAATGCTGTCATCACAGTGCACGAAGGGTTTGCTTTGTCGTCATTAGACAACTCAATAAGCCATAAGAGCTTTTGTTTTTCACATGATAATAACATTTCGATAAAAAATTGTTTGCAAGCTATTTGTAACAGTAGAAATCCATAAACTAAATGCTAACTACTGAAGTGGTCTTGTTACTGTCGAGTTACATATTGTTTTGTAGACAGAGCTCACACAGCATTTCTTTCTTTACTCTCAAATTCTGACTTGATAAACTGATTGCCTGGTAAAGAATTGTTAGGGTTCTTGGACATTATTTTACATTTGAGCATGTCAAATGAAAAGTGCAGGATTTTGAAAATAACAAAGGAAACCAATAAAAATAATTCTGGTAGACTAAACACAATTTTTTAGTCCATGTTTAGACAAGAATTATGAACATAATATTAGGCTAATGGAGGTCAGTTTCAAACTAGAAAACAATAAATAGCACTAGGTGTTCATCAAGGAATGTGTCCTTGTTAAGTTTTTCATTCTATCTTTCTATTTGGGAGAGATTCATATGATTCATATGACTCATCTCATGTCTATCTCACTACAGGTTTTTGTGCTGCGAATGTGTCTGGTTTCTTATCATTTTTTATAGAATTAACCACAAAATTAATCTAATGACTATAATATTTTGTTTTATTTTTCAGATTTTACAGGTATTTCATTGCACAAGCCTTTTCAGTTACCCTGTTAAGTAGAAGGACACTAGTTGTCCTGAAAAGGTTTGTGTCCAAGAATTGTAGATCATTGGTAGCAAGTAAAGACAGTATGCCACCTCTTCCAAGTCGTGCTCGAGTGTACCCTGATATCAACACACACAAACCTAAAGATTATTGGGATTACGAATCACATGTTGTTGAATGGGGGTAAGTATGTTACAGGCTTAAAAGTTTCATCACTTTATTTTATTTTTTTCAAGTTGTTGCCAATGTTCTACTATTAAAACAATATGTTCATATGAGCATGGAATCAAAAGCATTGATATTGTTGGATTTGTGAAAAGTTAGCTAAACACAGACATGTCGTAGGTTAATAAAAACTTGTCTTGGTGTATCTTAAAGCTCACATGTCACTGCTCTAATGTCACTTTTCAATTCTATTTTCTGAGCAGATAATGTAGGCCTACATCAATAGATTTTTAGTTTAATAATATAAACATTTGAAAAGGTTCTAAAAGTTGAAGCCGGTGGCTCAGTGAGTTAGACACGTGCTCGCTAACCTGAAGGTCCAATGATGCACATAGCTGACATGTAGTTGTTCGGTTGGGACAATAAACTGAGGCTACAGTCTCTGCACCTTAATGATTTCTATTGATTTGGCAGTTGGAAATCATAAAAGAGCAAGTTAATGCTGCTGCCTTGGCAAAATTTTCTGTCATTGCACTCTGCTTGGTATTGCCTGCACTCTGCATGGCATTGCCTGTCTTCATTAGCCCACATGGGGCAGAAAAGTAGGACATAAAACTCCATTTATTTCATTCTGTAATTACTGGATCAATAACTTTCATAAATAATATATATCAGCCTTTTCATGCTTCATGTTCATATTAACTGATATCTGAACTCTCTCGGTCAGAATTTAATATAGATTTTCTAGTTGGATGACATCCCTCAAGTTGAAGATAAGTGAATAATTTGGGATGGAACCAATCTGGATTAGTGCCAAATGTATTTTTTTACCCGTTACATTCAGTATTTTATATTATTATTTCCAGAAATCAAGATGATTATCAAATTGTACGAAAATTAGGACGTGGTAAATACAGTGAGGTGTTTGAGTCGGTTAATATTACAAACAATGAAAAATGTGTGATAAAAATTTTAAAGGTGTGTAAGAAATGTATTGTTTTAGGTAATGTTTAAACTTTGGGTACCACCTAGACTAATGTATTGACAACTTAGATTGCCAGACTCTGTAAATTCTTTTTTTTTGTTCAATTTTCATGATTTTGTTTTGAAAATTCCACCATTTTCAGATAAAACCTGTGCTGATACAAATTGACATGAGAATATATATTTGTTATCTGTGGAATGTTTTTTTAGTAAGATTACAACCAGATCAGAAGCTCCATTGGTCTTTCACTATCGCATTTATATCACTATCACATTTGCTATAAACGATTCTGGTTAGATCTTTGTTTTCATCAGAGAATAATGAGCTATTGATATAATGAGCTTCATTAAAACTTTCATATTATCATTTTTAGCCTGTGAAAAAGAAGAAAATCAAAAGAGAGATAAAGATTTTGGAAAATTTAAGAGGAGGAACTAATATTATCACTTTACTTGCAATTGTTAAAGACCCAGTGGTAAGAATTATAAGCATGTCATTTGGTATTGATTATTATTTGTCCATAACAAATAAAATATAGTTAATTGACATGTATACATGCATTTAGAAAAAAAAAATGCTGTCATTAAACCGTATCTGACAGAAATTGTACAAAAAGAAAGGGAAGAAATATGTTAAATACCAAATTGCTGAGTTATTTTAGTTAGCTTTAATATTACTTTAATTATATCTTTTGAAATGACAATATTATAATCTGTAAAAGGTACTTGAATAAAGTTCTCAAAGCAAATCTTGATGAATGTTATTACACCTGTATTTTATTTTTGCAGTCTCGCACTCCTGCCCTTATATTTGAACATGTGAATAACACAGATTTTAAGGTATGTTGTTTCTATTTGATAACAATACTTTATATATCTCATTTATATTTATATGCCCTCTTTTGATACGCCCAAATTATAATGTCCGTCGGTCCTGTCCACAATTGGCTTGTGAACGCAATAGAGACTACAGTTTTCATCTGATTCGAATGAAATTTGGTGTGTTCATTTATATTGATGAGATCTTGGACAAGTTCGTTATTCACGGTTTTTGAGTTATTGCCCTTGACTTATAAAAAACGCGTCAAAATTTGGTTGTGAACACAATAGAGACTACAGTTTTCTTCCAATTTCAATGAAATTTGGTGCGAATATATATAATGATGAGATCTTGGACAAATTCGAATTTGGCTATCTTTCGATGAATGGTTTTTGAGTTATTGCCCTTGATTTATGAAAAACGCGTCAAAATTTGTTTGTGAACATAGTGACTACATTTTCATCCGATTTAAATGAAATTTGATATGATCATTTATAATGATGAGATCTTAGTTCAGATTAAATTTGACAACTTTTCGATCAACGGAATTTGAGTTATTGCCCATGACTTAGTAAAAACGCATCAAAATTTCTTAGTGTTAGAGGTGACAGTTTATGTCAGAATTTTATTAAATAATGTGTGTTTGCTTAAATCAACAATATCTTGCACAAATTAAATTTTTGGTATGATTTGACACAGATAGGTGGCTACCCTTGATATACTGAAAATGTATCAGGAAAGTGGGCGTATCTTGCTAGGCAACCACTTGTTCATATTGTCTCTACCAATCTAGTTTACTTAAGTTTGTCTCCGTAGCCAAATTATTTCATCTTAAAGGATAATGAAACAAAACCTTATATTTTATGAATTATGTACTTATCTTTCGATACATACATTAAGGGCAATTCAAGCAGGTTAAACATTAAATTTTAGTCATCCTTGATGAACACTTTGTCCCTGTCTTAAAATCTGTAGTCAGTTAATTGTGAATGAGAAGGATTTGGATTTGAGATAATGTTCATTTTTATTGCAGCAATTATACCAAACATTCACTGATTATGATATACGTTTCTATTTATATGAATTATTAAAAGTAAGTGATATATGTTGTTTTATAGAATCGTAGTGAAGCATTCAAATGCCATTTAAAGGGATACTGCATCTTAGAATACACTCGTCCTGTGGCTAATATTCGTGTGTTTAATAGTGACCATTGGTTAAATAAGTATGCATCCCACACTTTATCAAGTGTGAAAAAGAGACATTAAAACTATAATCAGAACTTTTAAAAAAAGTGAGCAAGCGATAAGTCCGTTCAGTTTGAGAAAAAAAGAGTGGGTAATTAATTCTGAAACAGGAAACAATCATCTTCTGGTGTATACAAACAAACTTCGCCAATGATTAATATTTGTTAAAAATTGTGTCAGTGGAGTATTCATTCTAAATTATATGAATTGCTTTTTCGCGGAGTCGCCTAATCTCCTACGAGGCATTATTATTCTGTCTTCAAAATATGTCTGACAATGTCGAGGTCAATTCAAGAGTAGAGGGCAAGGTCGCTGAAAACCCCACTTGAGAATTAAATTGCTTAATGGATCTATTAAGCGTTATATAATTAATTACTTGATTTTGTGAATATATTGGATTATAGAAGGATTTTGATGTATAGTTAGGACACCAGGTGAGTCCACTGATGGATATATACTGTTATTGGCCAAATTTGAGCAAAATTAAAATTTTATGTTCATCTAAAGACGTAGTATCCCTTTAAATATTTTTGTTATTCCAGTATAGAACCAGAAGAGCCCTTGCCTTGAAAATGATGTAATCTCTTGTTTGTCTTAATCGTATTTCTCAAGATTTGTCATTTGACCTCAATAAAAACTAACATTACAAAACGATCAAAAACCTTTTAACTTTTTCAGGCATTGGATTACTGCCATAGTTTTGGTATCATGCATCGAGATGTCAAACCTCATAATGTGATGATTGATCATGAAAACAGAAAGGTGAGCTTAGTTATTAAATTGTTAAATTTTTTGAGAACTGGTTTCCAGAAATTGCTGACAAAATACAGATGGTGCTAGAATGAAAACTTGGATGAGAGAATGTTCTGGAGTAGAAAATACGGAAATGTTTACATTCTTGGAAATAACTGTGGAAAAAACAAACTGTGTGATTTCTTAATTTGTTTAGAATTGAATTCATAAATTTTTCAGTTACGTCTAATTGATTGGGGTTTAGCTGAGTTTTATCATCCTGGCATGGAATATAATGTACGTGTGGCATCACGGTATTTCAAAGGCCCAGAACTTTTATTAGATTATCAGGTAAGTTTTAAGTTTTCAAGAATTGTACTCATTAGAATACAGTTCTGTATAATTTGGCAGGGTTTTGACTCACTTGTTTTGTAAGCAGGACGTTTTGCAGTTCAAAATACTTTCGAGAATTCAGCTTTGGCTGATGACCTTGATCAGACCTTGTGAAATCTTGATATGAACTACCACACCTTTTATTGATCACAACTGTAAACAAATAAGTATGTTTGTTTGTCCCTGACAATTAAAAAAATAAATTGACAATTCTGAAACCAAACTTAAGCCAGAATATTGAGGCCCTTATTTACAAAGTGCTTCTGTAAAACAATGCTTAATAAATACTGGTGTGCTTCATGTCCTTAATGTTTTCTTTGTATTGAAAGAAATATAAGCACATTGAATATTACAGGGTAATCAATATTGTATTAGTAAATTTACCAGGTGTGCTTTCATTACTGACATATTGATTACGTTTAACACTGTACTGTGTAGTTAATCTAAAATTTCATAAAACTTACAGTGGTTTTTGTTATGAGTTTTCTTAGATTCAAACAATTCATTAAATAAACATTAAAATGGCAGTTTTGTCCGTACATAAAGCAATTTTATACATCCATATCTATAACGTTGGCTGTTTAGATTTCTTTGTAGACTAGATAATAAATAGTATATGTAACTTGAATAAATATGCCAGGTTAATGCTACTGTATATAGATTCTGAATATTTAAGTTATAGCTGTAAAATCCATGAATCCCTGAATGCAGATGCTAGATTTATACCTTGTGGTTATTTTATGCAAGTTTCCAACATTTCTATCACAGTTTAAATAGCACATCTTGATAAGGTTCCGGCCCAAAGCCCAATTTATTTTTTTATTTGAGAGTAAATTGACTGGCACAGGTGTTAATCACTCAAGTTAAATTTTTTTTTAAATTTTTGTGGGTCATTTGAGATAACGATTAAAATATTTTGACACGTAATAAATAAAATATTTGAAAGTTAGTGATTGAGTAGTTTTGTTACCTTGATAGTGACAGCACCAAATTTACTTTGTTCTACCTAGATATTAGATTATGATAGTCTTCTTCCAACCTATACTTAATATCTGACAGATCCTTGCCAAAAAAAAGACAATTAAGGTGGTCTGCAATTAATGTCCAGAAAATACAGCTAAATCAAGAGTACTGGCATGTAGGTAAAGGATATAACATTATAAACATCATGTAGGAATTAGTGAATTTTGCTGTGATTTCAAAATTTAAATTATTAAGTCTTGAATTGAAAGTGCTTTCTACCAATACTTGTATGTTGTATGTACTCCACAATAGAAGTCAAAAGTGATATTTGAGTGATGTATGACAATTATAGAGCTTTATGAATAAGGTGCTTTGAAATTTATTTATCTTTTAACCTTTTACATCTTCCATTTTGGTTTTTATACTTTTATACGTATATTGTCGGCACGTCTGTCCGTCAAAATTTGCTTGTAAACGCTCTAGAAACTAGATTTTTGATGGAATCAAATGAAATTTGGTATGTGTATACATATTCATTAAACGAAGATCAAGTTCGAATTTTTCGACTGTCAGAAGCAGAGTTATTGCCCTTGGCCCAAAATCTTGAATATTTACCAGCTGCATGCCCTGCTGGGCGTATATGGCTGTGGCCTCAAGTTTCTAGTTTTAACAACCACTTGCCCAAAGAGATGTATCTTAACTCAACCTCACAATATTCTTATAAACCAGTTGGTGGTTTAACTGTTGATCACTTTTAATTTCTAAATAAACCTCTGATATTTTCTGTAACTCTGTAAATGATAATATCAACTTTGTTTTGTGCCAATATATTTCAGATGTATGATTACTCGTTAGATATGTGGAGTTTAGGCTGTATGTTTGCTAGCATGATATTTAGGAAAGAACCATTTTTTCATGGCCATGATAATTATGACCAAGTAGGTATATTTATGATAACTGTATATGAACACTAAGAGTAAAACAGATAGTTAGTATTAAGTACAGGCTACTGAAATGACTGATACCTGTCATGAAGTTTATATTTTTTCTTATAACTTCTATCGAGTTGAAGGATTGATAATCGAACGCACATTTCCAAAGTATTTCTTCTGATAACAGGTTTCAACTGAATTTTGTATTAATTGACATGTTCTGGTCAATATCTTATTTCTAAATATTCTTGTAGAAACTTTTTATACAAATGTCACTGAACTAATTGAAATGGTTTTTTTCTTGTAGTTGGTAAGAATAGCAAAAGTTTTAGGCACTGATGATTTGTATGCTTATATAGAAAAATATCAAATAGATTTAGACCAAAGGTTTAATGATATACTAGGAAGGTGAGGAAAATTGTTGAATATTTATAGCATGTGGAAGTATTAAGATTATTAATTACATTCTTATAAATAAGCTTATATTTTATATAATTGATTCTTTTCGTAAGTCTTTATCTTACAAACTGCTTTCTCATTACAGGCATTCTAGAAAACGCTGGGAAAGATTTGTTCATAGTGAGAACCAACATTTAGTCAGTCCAGAAGCATTGGATTTTCTTGATAAGTTATTACGTTATGATCATCAGGAGAGATTAACAGCTCGAGAAGCTATGGATCATCCTTACTTTTGTAAGTCATTTTGAAACTCATTGAGAAAATTTATTCCATAACCTCAACATTTATTCTGTTTAGGACTGTGTGATACATATTAAAGCTGCTTAAAATTTTTTAAAATGATTATTGCATGAAAATAGGAAGTAATTTTCCTGAAAACAAAATCCATCTGCGGAGAATCAGTTTCGGTACATCTATTTACTGTTAGCATTTGCCTGTGTTTTTAAAGGTAAGGGTGATACCTGTCTTGGCAATAATAAAAATTTTTTCACAAATTTACAGTGGGTTAGGTACTATATTGTGCTCTACAGCACCAGAGGCTGCTATTTGCGTTTATCTGTGATATTAAAATAGTTATCACACAGTCCAGCTCATCATTTTTGACCCATCGTATTATTCTGCTTAACATTATATTTATTTGCTGCTCTTGATGTTTTCTTTTTAATTTATTTAATCATTTTAATCCACTCCAGTGTGAATCTTAAGATTCT
The DNA here is from genome assembly GCF_000327385.1 of Lottia gigantea. Lineage (NCBI taxonomy): Eukaryota > Metazoa > Mollusca > Gastropoda > Lottiidae > Lottia > Lottia gigantea. The sequence continues at coordinate 4,011,818 of NW_008710950.1, read as the reverse complement.
ATCCCTGTACATCTGTTCAAATTATGTTTTGTAATGATTTTAAAAGCTTAAACATAAATTGTATTTAATTTGTAGCCAAACTCAACAAATTTTTTTCACATATCATATCCACACTTAACAGACTACTCTACAAATTGCCAATAACTTTGTTTTCAGATGCTATTGTTCAAGAACAAGGACGAATGTCGACAATCAATGGTCACTCCTCTCCAACTCCAGTATCTAGTTCAGGACAAATTGGAGGTAGAATAGTCTCTCCTGTTCTTTCTACTTCAACGTATAATTTTAGTTGAAATCTTTCTATAGATAGTTTCTATTTCACCCAGATAGACATTTCTATATTATTTATTTTAATGTCTTGATGCATTCATTTGTGCCAAAATTAGGATTGCTTGAACACTGTGGAAATCAAAATTTAATTTTCATTTTCAGTCATTTCTTCATCAAGTCCCAATCATGCCAATTCCAAATAGTTCAGAACAAGTAATTAGTGAATTTAATTTTCTTGGTGGGGGCATTTTTTCTCTAGCCTAATTTCTGTGAAAAGTGTGTATAATATGTGTGAATAGAAAGCTATTGTTTGATGACCTCCAATGTGTGATAAACTACTAGTGCTTTATGATATTCAAAACCATTATCTGATAATTTTCTACAAATTTTAGTAAGTGGGTTAGCACCAGCTATTCTTAGTCTAAGCGTGGTTTGTGGTATGCTTTTGTTGCAAATGCTATTGCTTTGGCCTGCACCAGTGTCAGCTATAAACTTTTTTTGGCAAATGATTTTGTTTTTCCCCCTGTCTTTTTTGTTTTCCCTTTTGAATAATAAATAAAAAATTTCATTTCATCTAATAAAAACCTTACTAAAATCACTGATTTTACTAGAGTAGGTATACTGCTTAATTTAGAATCTAATTGCACAATCTTCTCTATTCTTTATGTATTAACCACTTCTAATAAAATGACAGTTGATTTGAGAAACGAAGTGCATTCATCCTTATTTGTATTTTTTTTTTGTTTTTTTTTATGAAATCCTATCTTTATATGAAAATTATAATCATACAAGTACAAAAGTATAGAGAAGGTTGTGGAAATTCTTTTATATTTACTGACTGCTTTCCTTCATGCCTTCAGGTCAACCGGTAAGCAGTTCTGTGGGTATGTCAAGTTCTCCAGTGCTGACCCCAAGCATATCTCCCCTACCTAACAATGCCACTACTGCACAGACGTAATTATGGCTTGTTGTAGACCGTTAATACATCATCTACCCTGGCGAGTTGCTATTATCAACAACGTTCTGAGTGATTAGTCAGCAGAAAGATTCAGTGAATGAAGAGCTGTATTCCAAACTTTACTTACGTATTTATCCTTTATTTTTGTGGCATTGATATAAATATTCTTCTAAGGAGTACAGTATTGTCAACCAGCTGATTATTGGAATGGAGCTCTTCTGTTTTAGTGGTAATGGAAGTATATATTCTGACAGTGTTTATCAAGGAGTAAATCTAGAATCCAATTTAAAATCCTTGTTGTGGTGAAAGAGTCCATTGACTATCATATTTTAGTGGGCTGATTATTTACCTCTTACGAACTATGTAAATTACTTAGGTTAAAATAAGGCTTTGGGAATTCAATCTATTCTAAGGAAAATAAATGTTTTTAGTTTCTATAGCAACAACAGATTATTATGTGTATTTTGTTAAGTTACTGACATGTATTACTTGTTTTCTTGTTTACTAAAAAAAATAGAAAAACACAAACAAATTAAACATTAGGAGATTAAAACCTGCATGAAAGCCTGGTTGACTATATCCCCACTGTTGCAATCTAGATTTTCAGTTGCTTTTTACTTTTACCATGCTTTCAGGATTGCTCTGCAGCTTTATTGCATGGACTATTTGATGAGAAACAAGGTGCTATGCCCAGGGACTATCAACTTTATAATAGAATTATTGGTGTAATTCTGTTAAAGTTTATTAAATACTTTATTTTGTCAGTTACTGATATTGCCGTTTATTCTGTTGTTTTGATCTTTTTTTCCATTGATTTTCAACATAAGTGCTAACTAGTAAATATTTGTTTTGTAGAATTGAAAAATTCGGTTGTGTGTTGATATTTTAATTTTAAAATCGATTTGTTCAGTTCTACTTTATAATAAGCAGAAATTGTTGCATCATTTTTGCAACAAATAGTTTTGTACATCATTTTGCCTAATTGAATACTATGTATGTTTTCAAAGTCTCTAATGAAATTAAAAAATATTGGAACTAATGATATTTTATATTACCATAAGTAAATAATGACTTAGGACGAGTCTTTACCGACTTTAGGAAGCCAGAGAAATAAGAACGGTGTGACATGTCTTTCTCTTTTAAGGACTTCATTACCATATTAGAAAAACAAGAATGTTACTTGTCTCTTTAAATAATTTTAAGATCTACAATAGTAGAATATTTTCACTGTTAAAATAGTTCAGTATATCAATTGTAAAGCGATATAGAAATATTTAAACAGAACCTGAAGAAACATGATGTTATTCAGTTTCACACTAGCAATCTTCAAACAGTCACATAGTGTGGAACGCTGAGTAACAACATGTCTTTAGTTTCTGTTTTAATATTTCTAATTTAAAGATCTATTTTAATCGTAATCTATTAAAACGTACATCATATTTTTAAGGTTTAAATATCACACCATTAGCAGTAAAATGATTATAATACATCATATTTATTAGGTTTAAATATCACACCATTAGCAGTAAAAGACTATAACACATCATATTTATTAGGTTTAAATATCACACCATTAGCAGTAAATTGATTAAAACGTACATCATATTTCTAAGGCTTAAATATCACACCATTAGCAGTAAAATGATTATAACACATCATATTTATTAGGTTTAAATATCACACCATTGGCAGTAAAGTGATTTATGACACATCATATTTATTAGGTTTAAATATCACACCATTAGCAGTAAAATGATTTTAACGTACATCATATTTTTAAGGTTTAAATATCACACCATAAGCAGTAAAATGATTAAAACTTACATCATATTTATAAGATTTAAATATCACACCGTTGGCAGTAAAATGATTTATGACACATCATATTTATTAGGTTTAAATACCACACCATTAGCAGTAAAATGATTTATGACACATCATATTTATTAGGTTTAAATATCACACCATTAGCAGTAAAAGATTATAACACATCATATTTATTAGGTTTAAATATCACACCATTAGCAGTAAAAGACTATAACACATCATATTTATTTGGTTTAACTATCACACCATTAGCTGTAAATGATTAAAACGTAAACATATTTATAAGGTTTAAATGTCACACCATTGGCAGTAAAACGGTTATGACACATCATATTTATTAGGTTTAAATATCACACCATTACCAGTAAAAAGATTATGACACATCATATTTATTAGGTTTAAATATCACACCATTAGCAGTAAAAGATTATAACACATCATATTTATTAGGTTTAAATATCACACCATTAGCAGTAAAATGATTATAACACATCATATTTATTAGGTTTAAATATCACACCATTAGCAGTAAAAGATTATAACAGTAACACATCATATTTATTAGGTTTAAATATCACACCATTAGCAGTAAAAGATTATAACACATCTTAATTATTAGGTTTAAATATCACACTATTAGCAGTAAAATGATTATAACACATCATATTTATTAGATTTAAATATCACACCATTACCAGTAAAATGATTATAACACATCATATTTATTAGGTTTAACTATCACACCATTACCAGTAAAATGACTAACACGTACATCATATTTTTAAGGTTTAAATATCACACAATTAGCAGTAAAGTGATTATGACACATCATATTTATAAGGTTAAATATCACTCTTTTAGAAGTAAAATGGTTATATACAGACCTACATCATCTTTATAAGGTTTAAATATCACACCATTAGTATTATAGATTATAACATACATCATCTTTTTAAGGCAAAAATATCACACCATTAGCAGTTAAATGATTAAAACGTACATCATATTTATAAGGTTTCATTACCACACTTCTAGAAGTAAAATGGTTATTATATAGACCTACATCTTTATAAGGTTAAAATATCACACCATTAGTAGTAAAATGATTAAAACGTACATCATAGTTGTAAGGTTTCATTGCCACACTTATAGGAGTAAAATGGTTATTAAATAGACCTACATCAACTTTATAAGGTTTAAATATCAACCCGTTCGCAGTAAAATGATTATGACACATCATATTTATAAGATTTAATTATCACACCTTTAGCAGTAAAATGTTTAGTATATAGACCTACATCATGTTTATTAGGTTTAAATATTACATCATTTACAGTAAAACTGTTGTTAAAATATACATAATAATTATTAGGTTTAAATAGCACACCAATAGCTGTAAATTGTTTACTATATTATTAATGCTTAATAGGATTAAAAAACATATCGTAATAAAATGTTTAATAGATACATCCTTCTTTATAAATTTAATAATCACACCATTAAAGACGGGTTGCTCTTATTTTCATTGATGAAAATGAAAATACTAATACTTATATGAATAGAAAGTAGAAGTGTTCTAATGACTTATTATCTGTACAGATAGTTAGGTTGTGTCATAATGGTATAAAGGTAGTAAAACAAACAGGTCACTAGTCCGCTTTAACCTATTAAAGCAATACATGTCTCGTTGACGTAAAGTGGGTAGATTTTTGGAGCAATTTCATTTAGATTTAAAACATGGAGAGTAATTTGGCTACTACAACAATACAAACCACCCCCCGACATAAAATACCAGTTTGTCTCACATGTCCATAATTAATTAATAATTAGCTAAATTAGAAAAGAATTACCTGCAGAATTTCAATGATTGACCGATCAAGAAAGGTCAAAAATTACTTTTTTGTTTATGCGGACTGTTCATACATGGACATTTATGATTGATTAAAATTATATTTATTATATGCAATAAGAACATAATAATTTGATTAAAATACATGATAATTTATTACAAACACCAATTAATCAAAAATAGTTTGCTTAATTAGACACTAATTAGACACTAAAAAATGAGGAAACCCATCTATAGCAGTAATTATTATGTTTACGACATACATCATATTTAATAGGATTCAACATAACACCATGTAGTAAAATGATTATACAGACCTACAATGTTTATTAACTCTACACTTCATATTTGTAAGATATTTAAATTTTACACCATTACTATATAGCAGAGAGAATTGATTACTATAATAACTTGATACTATAAGAATAATATATAATATAATCTCTGTATATAGCAATATGATATTTTAAGTATTTGATTATTGGTACTCGTGTGTTTCCTTATACCTATTGTACGACAACCCTCATCAATCTTGAATGACCTATTTTTCTATTTTTAACATCGGAAAATCCGTAAATATTTAATCTGTTTTCTCCGAAAAAAAACACAACACTTGGATTACTAGTATTTTTGAGAAATGGAGAAGATAGTGTAATTATTGAGTTATTGTAACCCACATTCAGTTATATAATCACCTGAAGATTCAATATATTAATGTATGGTGGATTGTTAGTATCAAGTAGGTAAAATATTTGAGCAAATTTGCCTTGACTGCTGACTAACACTATAGAATTTATAAGACAAAAGTTTGATTCAAAATAATACTCATATATATCTTCTGATATTTGAAATGATAACATGATAAATGTTTTATTCATCCATTGAGGCTTTTTAATATAGCAATATGAAAAAGATACCAAGAGATATCTTTATAGTCCTACCAGGTTTCAATTTAATGTCACTTCTGAATAATTGTCTAATGTTTTGATGATCTATAGTGTCATAAGATCACTTTAGAATAAAACCAAGGATTTCAGCCAGGGGAATGTCTGGAAATATATTATACATTTGTGATTATATATAAATGTATATGTTTAAAGGGGGAGGATATGCCATCATCATAAAAATGTCAAATGACTAAATCTTGTCTCCTAACTCTTTCAAAAACAGTCTGATTTTCATTCATTTTGTAAATGAACCATTAGCTTATAAGTATAGACTTTATTTTAAAAGGCTAGACCGGTTTATTTTCAACGTGAAGAACTATGCTTACTATGTGTGAAACTACAATGTATATCTAAACCCTTTATATAGTTTCTAAAAATTTACCTGGCCACCGAGGAATCGTTTTAAAAAAATTAAATTTGAAGTTTCCTATTAATACAAGGCCAGTGTTTTCTCGTGAATGGTTTCTTAGGGGAAAGCAATTCCGAGACTATGGACTTGAGCAGAAAGTTTTGTTGACAAATGGCGACAGAAATATAAAATTAACTTTGTTTGTGTACTTCTCCAGTTGTTACATGTAAATTATGGATTACATGTATTACCATTATAGCAAAATTCACAAAATCACAATACTGAGAAATGAAAATAAAGAAGTTGATCGCTATTTTTATTTTCTAAGAATTATTTTATTGATTGTGCTTGGATCTTTCACATTGAAACTTTCATGAAATTGTAAGGGGCATCTTCAAGACCACAGAAACTCATTGAAAAAACCGGTATAGGCCTTAAAATAGTTTTTCTTTTTTCAACTCGGGTCCCCCTTGTCAGCGATGCAGGTAAGAGGACCTGACATGGCCCACATGGTGCAGAATAGTAGGATGTAAAACTCCATTCATTTCATTTCATTTTTTTGTAAATAGTGATACTGATTGTTCAGACTGAACTCTAGCTATGTGTAAATTGATGATGTGTTGAAATTTGGACCACTATTCATGAAATTACTGTATATCTCTACATCAACAAATATGTCAATTACAGGGAATACAGTGTAATAGATTTAACAAAATGGCAAAAATTGAATTGGTAAACAAATTCTCAGTCCAGTGGGAGATAATAGACAAAGGTAGGTCAAGTTATGATGTACATGTATATGAAAATTAGTTCAATGAAAACAAACAATGCCCCATTTTCAGTCTTCAAAAATTAATTTGCTATTCACATCATCTCTGTAGCATATGAACAGAATTCTGAAGGCATCTGCTTAGTTACAACAATTGGTGATTATAGGTTGCGTCCAGTCGCGTCCCAAGAAATCAGATTTTGCACTCAGACCCAGAAAACTCATTGTGGGACTTTGCTTTCAGCAAAGTCCCAGTTTGTTATCGAAATGTCAATTCTTTTTTTTTTTTTTTTTTTTTTTTTTTTATCGAAATTTACACACCTTCCTGAGCTTAGACTACAATAGTTGCAGCAACCATTCAACATTCACGAACCTTAGATATAGGCGACGATGTGCATAAATATATTTTGGATCTTTTTGGCAAAACCGGAAGTGCCACAGTTCAATATATGCAAGAATAGTTAATCGGCTCTAGAAGTCGTATTTTTCGGTCGATTTTCTTTGGGTTTGCATTTTTGGAATCTACTGGCAAAATCTGAAAGAATAGCAGTTTCAAAATTTTAAAATTCGAAAATTTGTCGCAGACATTTTTTTGCCAAATTTTGCATTTTTTTCATTTTTTTTGCTTTTTGTCTGATTAATCTGAAAAAAATTGAGCAAAGACAGTTTAAGAATGTAAACAAAATGGTACAGTAAAAATTTCAATTTCACTTCCGGTTTAAACAGGAAATCGATGTTCACTTCCGGTTGAATATCTTCCGGTGTAATTTGTATAGGACAAAAAAATTTATGCTGATAGATAGACAAAGTTATGACAAAAAAACGAAGAAAAAAAAATCCGGAACAGACGTGAAACTTTGGCCGCCATTTTGATTTCCCTGAAACTCTTCGATTTTTATTCAGCCAATTTGGCCGAACCGAATTTCAAAATTTTGGTGTCAAATGAAAGAACATAAAAATTAAGAGAGATCGCAGAAAGCCGATTTTTGAATTTCGATTTTGCTTTTTTGCAAATTGCGATTGAATTTTTTCAATATTTGATGGCGTATATCTCGTGACCTTGACCTTTGATGACCTTGACCTTTATAGGGTCAAAGGTCATTGACCTTGGCTATCATTTGATACTTTGACCTTTGACCTCCGACATGTACTTCCGGTTTTATAGCTATCCGTAAAAGCCAAATTCGCAACTTTGGACTGCTCTAGCACGTGACCTAATTAACCTAGAGGGTTAATTTTTTCGGTTTCCTAATGTGCTTCTCATGCACTTTACATAGATATATAACAATCGTTATTTTAAAGCAAAATTGAAATTCGTGATTTTTTCAAATTTGAGTTTTTTTTTTACAATATTTGCGTCTTTTTGAGCTTGGTATATGTATATCTTATGATCTATTTGATGTAGAACCTTGATATTTGGAATACAACTAGACACTTTGAATATGAAGTCACTTATGACAAAAAAACTTATGTGGGCGTGGCACATCCGGGTTGAATTACTAATTGTTTACATTTAGAGG
>NW_008710950.1:3995286-4003279 GCF_000327385.1 Lottia gigantea | reverse complement strand
ATAATCTCTTCTGAACTGAAGAAGGTTTTGCTGGGGCTTAATTCTCACTTGCTGGGGCCCAGCCCCCACGGACCCCACCCTAACGACAGACTGGTTGGGTGGACATGTCTGGTGAGACCTTGAATCTTTTTTTATTATCAAATTGGACATATCTGTAAAGGGATATGGATAATTCTAGTGAGAGCAATGTCAATCTGGTAAATTGAACTCTCATAAATTAAAGTTGTCACCCTTGTAAAATATGGTTGTTTCTTTTCATTCATTTTATTTGGTAGCACTTAGAAGAGTTAAAATGAATCAACAATCCTTTCTGGAAATTTATTAGCCTCAAATTGACCCTTTTATTTCAGAAACTCTGTTAGATGTTGAACCCAAGGAAAAACAGACAAATTATGAAATGTTAATGCAGTGGATAGGTTTTCTTCCAGAAGTATTTGTTAAAGAGGTTCATTCTGCACTAGAACAAAAACAACCATTTATGTCAAATGAAGTGACTTCTGATGATTTTTTACACAAAAATCATCACATTGATGACTGTACACAGATTCATCTATTGTATGTAAGTAGTTTAGTCCAACAGTCCCTGTGTACATCCAGGTTTTATTGTGCCCCTTGTAACACAGATCATAGAGACACAGTGGTCATATAATGTGTTGCTATTTTCATGGGCAGTTGTAAAACAGTAGAATATAGGACTCTGTCTCTTGTTTCAGATCTATTATCCACACACTCTTTAATGGGGCAAATAATGTATGTGTAGCATGTCTTAGCAGTAATTGGTTAATGATTGTTTTTTTTGAATCTATTTTCTACTTCAGAGTATATTGATACATTCGTTAGATTCTGAAGAATATACATTAACATCAGCTTTAATATTTGTTGTTGATAGAATATCCTATAGATTCAACAGATCACAACATTTATTTGAAATATCTGATTTTATATTAAATGAACTACCTGACACCCCTATTAGTCCTCAAGTTATGCTCAGAAAAGCTCGTTGGATGAAAGATACAGGAGACCTTCATGGGGCCATGTCTGTAATTAATATTACAGAAAATAAAGGTAAAGGTTTACAAAACAAGCTTGTAATTTCATGTTATCTTAACATCAGCATTAAAAGTTTTCAACACATTGATCATTGAATTAATTTTTTCACCACTATTCAATATGAAATTGTTCTTTGGCATAAATAACAATTTCATTCAAACGAGATACCATTATTATGAGACTATACCAACATAAAGAGAATGAAGAATAAAAAGAGATGGTACTCATTTCAGACAATATAGGCTATATCGCTATTCAAGATGAATGATAAAGATAGTATATTTTATCTCAATGGCTTTGACATTTTAGAGCATAATTGGAATTATAAAACAGAGAATCAATATTTTAATGTTAAAGCAGTTTGTGTTCAGATAAAAGGACAGATTTATCATAATTTAGGTAAGATGCATTATTATAGAACTAATAGCATCTCCACTAACATGGTATTATAGGTACCAATATAATTTAAGTACAAATAACCTCTTCATGATTTTGACCATTAGCGTTCCACGTACTTATGTATCGTTATAAATAACTTATGTTTGTTCATATTTACAAAAAATTTTAACCATGTTGATTTGCAGATTTGAGAATCACGTGACATCATGAATATTTATTATCTTATTCAAAGGGAAACACTGTAGAAATATGTAAAGTTATTAGAAATGTAAAAATTTATGAGTATTTGTAGTTAAACTTTGGCATGTAATCAAAAAGACAAACTTCAGTCAAAATCAAATTAAACATGATTTAAAGGGATGAATCAATGAACCGCAATTCTTTCCTTCTTATCCATGTATTGCGTTGGATAAAATTAATCGTGATGTATTGACACGATTAATTCTTAGCTCCCTTTATTAACAAATGACACATAACCCTTCCAATTATACTTTTCACATCAAAATTTGCCAAAATGCTTTCTGACTTCTCACAATTCATTACTTCTAAAGGTTCTCAAGTTCTTAATAGTGACAAATTTCTACTATTTTTTCTCTTTCCTTCTCTAATAAATGAATCACAATAATTATCGCAATAAATCGTATTGTTGGATGAGTATCGTATAAGCTTAGTGTATCGAATCGCAACTTCAAGAATCTTTGCAGCCCTAATTACAGCACAAATCTGTATTCTGAACATTATTTGCAGGTCTTTGGAATGAAGCTATAGTACCTCTAGTTGAATCTGTAGATCTATTTAAGAAGTTAGATGATAATAAAGGCATTAGTTATTCCTACAATTTACTAACAAGATGTATGTCTAAATTGACAATAAAGGAGTATAAAGCTGTAAAGACAAAATTCCCAAAGTTTTTTGTCTGTAACCATCCATATGCTGAGGGATATCAACTGAGTGTAGATATAATGGAGAGAATAAAAAATAAAAGATTTGCAGAAACTCTGTTTACTGTCAGGCATCAGGTATTGTTCATGCCTAAATATAACATGTTTTTATTTTGTTAGGGTGAGAATTTCTGATAATGTCACAAAAGGTATTGGGCTGGATATGTGTTTGCAGTCAACTAGTTGAATGGGATAGATGAAATTTTACATACTGTATTGGGTTTTAGACGTTTTCTTTTAAAATTTCAATTTTGAAAAATAAAATCAGGTTAGGGAACATAAAATAGTTTTTGGATGGACTTATTTAAATTTTAAATCAATTAAATATAAAATAAATATAATTAGACTGAAAAATAATTCTATTTGTGATTTTATTGCAGTTGCTTGGTAATGAATGTTTGCTGATGTATGCTAAACAGATAGAGTCTGAGATGAAAAAGAATAATATGTTCCAAACTATTTTATCAGATGTTAAACAATGTCTTAATCTTCATAATGATGCCAACTCACTCAAGATGCATGAAAATTTCCTAGAATTTACAAAATCTGTTTTTACGATCAGTCAGACATTGTCCTTTTCTAATTTTGAACAAGATAGAATTCTTTCTAAATACCTAGAACAACTCTGTATAGAACTTTATGAACACATCTGTCAATGTAAAGAAAATAAAAAATTCTATCAAAATGCTGAAACTGTTAAGTATATAGATGGTGTTTTGACTATATTAGGTCTTGATAAAATAAAGGAAGGTGATTCATTAATATCTAAGGAGCCAGAAGTATTAAATACAACCAATGCAAATAAGGTTGATATAAGAACAAGTAATATGAAATTAAAATCAAATACTCAGCCCTCTATAAAGTCTCATAATGATGAAGATAATAAGAAAAGATTTCATACAGTTCCAGCTAGCCTTCCTAGATTTAACCGTGATTATATTGGGGATGTTGTTGAAAATTTCCAGGTATTTTGTGCTTCTAATTGGTCTGGTGAAGTTGGTTCAAGTTTTGAAATGTTAGAAAACCCTCATGAAATTTCATTAGTAGATTATTCAGTTATTTCATTGTCAAAAAAACCGGAGGGGATTTCATATACTTCAAAATTAGTAGGAAAAGAAGACCTTCAAATTGATGAGTCAATTTCTAACAATCAATCTGCTGTTAATGATGGTTTAAGTCATGACAACACTGATTCTGCACCAATGTCATCCAGTGATGAATCATCTTTATTCTCTGCAACTACTACCAGTGTTTTTTCTGATGAAACTTCTGAATCTGATACATCCAGTGATAGGTATTTGGTGCCATTGATAGATATTGAGAAACCTGAAATTCTTCAAAAACTTGAAGATCTTCATCTTGGGAGTAGTTCCTCAGCTTCATCAACATCTGAGTATCTGACAAACTGGGAGCTTCCTGAACTAGAAGAATCAAAAATAGTTTCAAGTGAGTAAAATGATCATTTTCCTACAAAATAAATATCAGATGATTTTTATTCACTTAAATGAAATATGGAAGGTATATTGTTGACACCACTTCCACTATTGCTTGTAAACACTCTAGAAGGCACGATTCTTGTCTGATATTGACAAAAATAGAATGTTAAAATGAAGACTCGTCATTTTAAGATACTCTGTGATATATAGAAAAGACATATATATATAGAAATAGTGAGTACAATTCCTAGTATTTTTAAAGGAATTATGTGATTTTTAACATTTCTAGTACTTCTGAAGACTATTGACATATATTCAACATTCAAATCAACCCCCCAAAATTGGTGCAACTGTGCCTTTAAAAGGCACACTTATTTAAAAGATTCATAAGATACTTAAATATTTTTTAACAAAAATGAACATTTACAATATAAATTGACAATTTAAAGGAATATATTTGATAAATATGATTTAAGGAGCCCAGGTATTATCCTACAATGCTGTAAATGGTACGTGGAGACCACAGAGTACATTAGCCTATATTGGTCAACCTGTCAGTTTAGCTGAAGATAAGATGGGTAATTTCAGAGATGTTTATGAAGTCAGTTTTCTTCATCAAGATGAGCCATTGGGCCGGTGAGTCAACATATTCTGTATTATGGGTGGTAGATGGACTTCATGAAGTCTTCATCCCTGGTGATTTAATTCTGAGGGGTTAGCAATGAGTCTGAAACAACTCTCCAAAAACTATTTAAGAGTTACTGAAATTCAATTACTAATTTAGGTTAAAGATAATTTATCTAGAAATTAGGTAGGAATTAGCTGCTTGTTTTAAAGGCTTTAAAGATATGTTCAGTTAATAATTCAGTTAATAATACACATATCAGGTGTCAATTTTTATTGTGAAGAAGTCATACTAAAATACAAATGACTTTATTGCCTTAATTACAATGTAGTCAGTTCAAGTCTTTGTTTTTTTTAGATATGTGTGTAAACGATATCGTAAGCAGAAGCCACCAGTATGTTATATGCAAGATGTTATTTGTCAAATGGTAGCTGGTTATTATGTTACTAAGTTCAATGATGCTATATTAACCTATCCTGGTACTACCAAACTTAGAGTTCAGTTCTTACCAGCATTCCATTTACAATTACTGACATCAGATGGAACTTTGTCAGATTGGATTAATGTGGAACCATATCTTCATGGAACATTTAATAAATTGACAAATAATTGGAGTTATATTAATAATGCAATAGAGGATAAGTTTAATGCTAAAGATTTAGCAACAGCATTATCACATTTCTCCTACATTGAGTCAAAAGGTACATTAATGATAGTAGATATACAGGGATGGTTGCCCAATGATAAATCAGGCATTATTTATTTAACTGATCCACTATTCCACACATGTGGTATTGATAAATTTAGTATGGGTGATCATAGAGAAGATGGTATGAATAAATTTTGGAAGAATGTTCACAAATCTTGTAATTCTATCTGTAAATTTCTACATTTAAAAAGACCAGAGAGTGTATGACAAATTTTGTTTGTTACAAGAAAATCCTACCTTCTTTGTACATATTGTTTGGCTAAAACTATTTAAGACATATTCTGGTCAACATAACTGTATTTAGAATTAGTATTCCAGGTAATATGGTTGGGAAGGCTTATTATTTCTGTGTTAACTTTATACATTCTATGATATCATTGGTATACAATGATTGGTATCTTACTAATTGAAATTATGACACTGACATTTTATTTATCTAATCAAATCAAAATATTTTTTAGCATTTCACGTTATTATGTTTTCTTATTTTAATTTATTTTATTAAAATATATTTTTCAAGAAAAATGTTGGTCAAACAAGTCTTTTTTTTTTTCAATCTCTAAGCCTTGGAGTGCAAGAACTTGAACTCATCCAACAGGTCAGGTTTATTGTACTCACCATTAGGATTCCGTTTGCTAATGATGTCCAAACACGAAATACATCATGTAAGATTACCAGAACAAGAAAAGTATGATGACTATTTAATCTGAACAACAATAGTATTAATATACAGATATCTGATAAACAAGGGTAATATCAGAATTAATACAATATATAAATTATAAGGAATAGGTTGTGTACTGCCCAATGGTGGAAACCATAACCCACGTCTCCAACCATCCCTTATATGATGTGAAAATCCAGATGACAAAAATAAAAGTCCTAATATTTTACTACAATGGAGATGAAGAATGTAACCTATTAACCAACAAGTTGCTGCTAGTATTATTACTATAGTGGAGGCATGAAATGGTGGACGTTCAGATAGACTCAGAGCATCCTAAAAATATAGGGGAAAAAAAATAAATTCATATATTAAATATACAAACAAAGTCATTGCTACTTAAAGAGATGTAGTATTGATGATAATCAAATTACCATCTTGTAGAGCTTTATAAAATGCAATTCCCGATAAAATAACGAATTCATTACAGTAGTTTTATATTTTCAATCCAAAGACAACTTCAAGTAATTTTGTAGCTCTTAAGCCACACATCAGTATTTCAGTGTAATGGAGAATAAATTGAACAATTTGATAAAAAAGAATATCACCTGAATAAAAAGTGATTTAGCAGCTAGGAAATGGTCCAAATCTATAGAAACTGCAACGACAAAACTCATAAGCAAGCTAACAACATCTAACCCCTTGAACACAAAATTTATCACAATTGCCCATGAAAATAAACCAACAAGTCCATGAGTTAAACTGTCTACGAAGGATCTTTTCCACAAATTAAAATTATCAGTATCCCTGTATGGCTCTGTAGAATTTGACTGTTTTTTGACTGAGGCTGTTTTCATGGGCATTACACTTAAAAATGTATCTCCAAATAGACAAGCTAACACCAGACATGTTTCATAACAAATCAACGCAAGAATGTTCATATCCAGTATTTTCATGTTGGACTCCAATTGTTTCTCCGTCACACGTCAGTACGTCAGTCAACACGTCAAATACGTCACACGTCGATGCTACCTTATAAAATCAAGAATCATATTATTTTTAATCACAAAACGAAATAAAAACGATATTTTGAAAATGGACACGTCAATGATACAGCATTTCAATATATTTCAACGAAAAACGAAAGATCATTTAGAAAATTCTGTTATGAAAATAAACACGTCGGTAAACACGTCAAAACAGTAGGAATTGCCAATATTGTTCGTTCTTTACAGAGTTTTTGTAAAAAACGCATGAACAATAGGAACTTTCTCAAAGGGCTGCTTTTTTTCGAAAACTCAAGATCTGTGTGGCATCAGGTATTCTAGAAAGGTTAAGTGTGCGTCAATACGTTTGGGCCGAAATTTCATCACACGGTCGGAACATCAAAACTTCCGTCAGTAAACAAGTCAAAGAACTGGTCTTCGTCACACGTCAATACGTCAGTAAACTCGTCAGACGCGTCAAAAAAATGAAAACACGCCAGACTCGTCAAAGAACTGTTATCCTCACAAGTCAGTCCGTCAGTAAAGGAAAGTTAATCAAACTATGTGAACTCTCTTAAAATACCACATTCTTGACAGACTCAATCGCAAAGTGGCCTCAGGTGTTCCAGAAAGTGTAAGTATGCCTTAAAACGTTTAGGTCGAGTTTTAAACACATTCCAGTAGGTTAAGACTCAAAACCGTCAGTAAACACGGCAAAGAACTGGTCTTCGTCAATACGTCAGTACACACGTCAGATGCGTCAAAGAAATGAAAACACGCCAGACGCGTCAAAGAACTGTTATACTTCAGTCAGTCAGTCAAGAAAAGTTTTTAAAACTATTTGAACTCTCTTAAAACAACTGCCTTAATTGTTGACAGACTCAATCGCAATGTGACCTCAGGTGTTCCAGAAAGTATAAGTATGCCTTAAAACGTTTAGGTCGAGTTTTAAACACACCTCAGTAGGTAAAAACATCAGTACGTCAGTAGACAAGTCCAAGAACTGGTCTTCGTCACACGTCAATACGTCAGTACACACGTCAGATGCGTCAAAGAAATGAAAACACGTCAGAAGCGTCAAAGAACTGTTATTCATTACAAGTCAGTCCGTCAGTAAAGAAAAGTTAATCAAACTATGTGAACTCTCTTAAAATACCACATTTTAGACAGACTCAATCGCAAA
>NW_008710950.1:3971601-3995236 GCF_000327385.1 Lottia gigantea | reverse complement strand
GCGTTTTAAGGCATGTTTACACTTTCTGGAACACCTGAGGCCCCTTTGCGATTGAGTCTGTCTAAAATGTGGTATTTTAAGAGAGTTCACATAGTTGGATTAACTTTTCTTTACTGACGGACTGACCTGTGAGGAATAACAGTTCTTTGACGCGTCTGACGTGTTTTCATCTCTTTGACGCGTCTGACGTGTGTACTGACGTATTGACGTGTGACGAAGACCAGTCCTTTGACTTGTTTACTGACGTACTGATGTTTTTACCTACTGAGGTGTGTTTAAAACTCGACCTAAAGGTTTTAAGGCATACTTATACTTTCTGGAACACCTGAGGTCACTTTGCGATTGAGTCTGTCAAAAACGTGGTATTTTAAGAGAGTTCACATAATTTGATTAACTTTTCTTTACTGAAGGACTAACTTGTGAGGAATAACAGTTCTTTGACGCGTCTGACGTGTTTTCATTTCTTTGACGCGTCTGACGTGTGTACTGACGTATTGACGTGTGACGAAGACTAGTTCTGAGACGTGTTTACTGACGGTTTTGAGTCTTAACCTACTAGAATGTGTTTAAAACTCGATCTAATCGTTTTAAGGCATACTTACACTTTCTGGTACACCTGAGGCCACTTTGCGATTGAGTCTGTCAACAATTAAGGCAGTTGTTTTAAGAGAGTTCACATAGTTTGATTAACTTTTCTTTACTGACGGAATGACTTGTGAGGAATAACAGTTCTTTGACGCGTCTGACGTGTTTTCATCTCTTTGACGCGTCTGACGTGTGTACTGACGTATTGACGTGTGACGAAGACCAGTTCTTTGAAGTGTTTACTGACGGATTGAAGTTTTCACGAAATGAGGTGTGTTTAAAACTCGACCTAAGCGTTTTAAGGCATGTTTACACTTTCTGAAACACCTGAGACCACTTTGCGATTGAGTGTGTCTAAAGTGTGGTATTTTAAGAGGGTTCACATAGTTTGATTAACTTTTCTTTACTGACAGACTGACTTGTAATGAATAACAGTTCTTTGGCGCGTCTGACGTGTGTACTGACGTATTGACGTGTGACGAAGACCAGTTCTTTGACGTGTTAACTGACGTATTGAAGTTTTCACGTAATGAGGTGTGTTTAAAACTCGACCTAAGCGTTTTAAGGCATGTTTACACTTTCCGGAACACCTGAGACCACTTTGCGATTGAGTGTGTCTAAAGTGTGGTATTTTAAGAGGGTTCATATAGTTTGATTAACTTTCCTTTACTGACGGGCTGACTTATGAGGAATAAGAGTTCTTTGACGCGTCTGACGTGTTTTCATCTCTTTGACGCGTCTGACGTGTGTACTGACGTATTGACGTGTGACGAAGACCATTTCTTTGACGTGTTTACTGACGGATTTGAGTTTTAACCTACTGAGGTGTGTTTAAAACTCGACCTAAACGTTTTAAGGAATACTTACATTTTCTGGAACACCTGAGACCACTTTGCGATTGAGTCTGTCAAAAATGTGATATTTTAAGAGAGTTCACATAGTTTGATTAACTTTTCTTTACTGACCTGAGAGGGATAACAGTTCTTTGACGCGTTTGGCGTGTTTTTATTTCGTTGACGCGTCCGAAGTGTTTTTATTTCGTTCACGCCTCTGACGTGTGTACTGACGTATTGGCGTGTGACGAAGACCAGTTCATTGACGTGTTTACTGACGGATTTGAGTTTTAACCTACTGAGGTGTGTTTAAAACTCGACCTAAACGTTTTAAGGCATGCTTACTCTTTTTGGAACACCTGAGACCTCTTTGCGATTGATGTGGTATTTTAAGAGAGTTCACATAGTTTGATTAACTTTTCTTTACTGACGGACTGACTTGTGAGGAATAAAAGTTCTCTGCCGTGTTTTCATCTCTTTGACGCGTCTGACGTGTGTACTGACGTATTGACGTGTGACGAAGACCATTTCTTGGACGTGTTTACTGACGGATTTGAGTTTTAACCTACTGAGGTGTGTTTAAAACTCGACCTAAGCGTTTTAAGGCATGTTTACACTTTCTGAAACACCTGAGACCACTTTGCGATTGAGTGTGTCTAAAGTGTGGTATTTTAAGAGGGTTCACATAGTTTGATTAACTTTTCTTTACTGACAGACTGACTTGTAATGAATTACAGTTCTTTGACGCGTCTGGCGTGTTTTGTTCTGGAGTGCTTACTGACGTACTGATGTTTTTACCTACTGAGGTGTGTTTAAAACTCGACCTAAACGTTTTAAGGCATACTTATACTTTCTGGAACACCTGAGGTCACTTTGCGATTGAGCCTGTCAAAAATGTGATATTTTAAGAGAGTTCACATAGTTTGATTAACTTTTCTTTACTGACGGACTGACTTAAGAGGGATAACAGTTCTTTGACGCTTCTGACGTGTGTACTGACGTATTGACGTGTGGCGAAAACCAGTTCTTTGACGTATTTACTGACGTACTGATGTTTTTACCTACTGAGATGTGTTTAAAACTCGACCTAAACGTTTTAAGGCATGGTTACACTTTCCGGAACACCTGAGGCCACTTTGCGATTGAGTCTGCCAACAATTAAGGCAGTTGTTTTGAGAGAGTTCACATAGTTATTTTATTTTTCATTGCATTCACTTTCTGGAACACCTTATCCCAGTTTGCGATTGAGTCTGTCAACCAGGCAGTTGTTTTAAACCCCACTATAAATCATTGAGAAAATATTTTTTTTCTCTTTATAAATAAGTAATAATTCTTAAATTTGTACGCGGCACTAATTGAATTGAAATGACTGTAAAGAATGGCGATTTGTTTTGCAAATTTCTTAAAATTTCGTTTTTTGATGTAGTAGTTTTTATAAACATAAGTTATAAGTTTGTACGGTAGCATCGACGTATTGACGTGTCTGGCGTGTTTACTGACGTGTTTGACGTATATACTGACGGGTCTGACGTGTTTACTGACGTACTGACGTGTGACGGAGACCTTACTCTTGGAAATATGAATAATTATGCGGGCAAAACTGTGTCAAAAAGAGCAACAAATATGTCATGCTGTATATAGAGGTATGTGCAATTATTTTATTTGTTTGTAAACATTACTCGCGTGCGATACTACATTCCTACAGTGTCGTGTTCGAGATCTGTTCTTGAGTTTACTGAAGATGACAAATTCTGCAAGGAGGGTCAAGCCCGTAGTTTAAATATTTTACTGTAGGACATATGTTTGATCACAGAACTGTATACTGACAGTATACAGTTCAAAGGTTTGATAAAGAGCTTTCATTACTTGACTGAAATCATAATTCATGGTAATCGACTATAGATGTCCAACTCTAGTGACTCGTGTCGTTCTGATCATGTTGGTGGAATACTTGCGTCTAACGTAAACAAACCAATTTATAAAGGTATAGAAAATAACTTTTTAGAGTGTATTGAAATGTTAACTACTTTTGAATTCTCCTGACCATATCTATGGTCGAATATATTATTCTAGTGTATTCTGTTTTGTATGTAGACTTAATTGACTAAGATTATTATGATATTCTTTATTTTATAAACCAGACAACTTCAACTTTCCTTTAGTACATGGGCATGTGTAGGAATATTGCAATTTCAACACAATTCAGCAATGTTGAACAAGTCAAATTTGAATAGAGTTAGATAAAATGTTATATCTATATAAGAATAACAATGCAATTTATTCCAATGGCTTCCTGATATTATGTTAATCCAACACAATAATTGATAAAGGTTAACAGTTCTTAATTAGTTTATTATATATATGTTATGTTATATATATGTTATTATATATGTTAATTAAGGGAGGAAACCACTTAGAATAGGGGAGGAAACCACTAGGATTAAAAAGAGGTTGAAACCACTGGGGGGAAACCACTAGGGAGGAACTTGTAAAGGGAGGAAACCACTACATGCCTGTAGGACTAGTGGTTTCCCCCTTTGGCTTTACAAGTTCCTCCACAGTGGTTTCTACCTCTTCTAGGAAGTTTCCTCCCCTAATAAGATTAAAATAAACTAATTAAAAATCTAATCATATAGAAGTAGGAAGGTAAACATTAAGGACTTAACACATTTTTAATTATTAAGAATAATACAAAATATATGGATATACAGTCAAGTAACCTAATTTTGTGCTAACCTATTTTTCGTGCATTTCCGGAAAGGATTAATAATTTACATGTGCGACCTCGCGTAACTCCACATTTGCTTGTTTTGATAAACATGGGTTTTCTGTACAATGTCAGCTAGTAGAATGAATCCAGTAGTTTCAAGCAAAGTAAAATGTATTAATGTTTACTTTGACAAATACAAAATGGCGGATTTTAGTTATTACCAAACGTCACCATTTTTTAGCAGCCGAATTTCCTTATAATCCCAAGCTGTCATCGGAATTCCAAGTGTCGTCTGCTAGAATGTAGTCCAACGAATGAAGTCACGTGATCAACTAGTGGATTCCGTGTCAGCAGAAAAATTCTATAGAACACAATGTGGGCCGTATTCTTATGTTGTTTCAATGACTTTTAGCAATAAATCACGCTACATATCTTATTTTGTCAGTCACTATTTTTTTTTAAGTCATGGTTCTTTGAAGGAATTGTCACAAGTTATAATGAATCAATATTAAAGATAAATACTAAGAGAAGTTAATTATATCACCTGGTACCACCAACTTTTATATAAAAATTCTTTTCACCCAAAACATACTTTTACTGGAATAATCAATCAATTTTAGAATTTGCACTCAAAAAGTAGATTTTGATGCAGCTTGTAGACTAGTTTTCTGTATATTAAGAGAGAGGGGCTATTCCAAACGATTCTTGTCCAAAATTAAAAATGACACTGTTTTGGACCTTTTGAAAATTAATGAATCCCCTCCTCCAATAAATAACTTTGGCGCAATACCATGTAGAGGTTCTCGGTGTTGCACCTGTGAACATATTCATATGTCTCATTATTTTCAAAATAAAAAAACTGGAAAAATATTTGAAATTAAAGAACGTCTCACGTGTACGGATAAAAATATCATTTTACCTAATTTCATGTAAAAAATGTGACAAACAATACGTCGACGAGACCCAGAACGCGATTTAGCGGCTATCGCTTTGATATAATTCATAGCAAAAATAGACCAATTTCTCATCATTTTAATTTACCTGACCATTCCATTGAAGACCTTCTTATCATGCCTATTGAATCAATTCCTGACTCTGATCTTATCAAACCAAAAACCAAACTATTACAGAGAGAAAGCTACTGGATGGACCAACTCCAAACAGTGGCTCCAAATGGACTTAATATCCAGCATGATAATCAAATGATTCCATTTGTTGCCACCTTTAATCATACAGCTGCCAAAACCTCATCCATCATCAAACAGTATTACAGTGAATAACAGAACAGATTTCCGAATGTATATACCAAACGACTTGTAATTGCCTATAAGCACAATAAAAGCCTTAGTAATTTTCTGGTCTGTGGTAGACTCGATCCCATTGAATCCAATAATACTTGACCCCCCTCTCTATTTTCTAGCTCATTAAGTATAATATATTCTAATCCTTATATATAGATGTTTATCTTTTCAGAACCTATTCATACTCTTTTCTTTTAGAACTGGTAACAAGAAAACTTTCATATTATAGACTTTTGTTTATTGTAGATTACTCGTGGTTGTTTTTTTAACTTAACACTAACTATGCTAACTTCACCTTATCTTGTATTGAACATTTATCTCTTTATTTGTGACCTTGGCCAGTGCTTTACATTGAAGTTTTTAGAAACTTCTTCACTCTTAACACCCGGTATCAATACAACATGTTTTTCTCGACTTATTTATAGATAAAACATTGTACACGAAAATAGGTGACTCATTTTGCTGCCGTTGTCATCTTGGTTACTCATGAAATATGGGTCAAAGTGAGGGATTCATAAAAAGAATTGAAAGAAACCTATTTTAATTATACTGTAGAATATCTGAGGAAACATCTAAGACGACGAAATTCGGTGTTGAATCCTTATATGCACGAAAATAGGTTACACCACTGTATATATCTTGTGTTATTAATAATTAAAAATCTGCAAAGTTCTTTATGAAATTTGTTCCATAGTAGTGCATTTTACAATCAGTGAAATGTATTTCAGATGTCAAAGTCGGAGCCATCAAGCCTAAAATCAATAGCTACTATAATCTGCAGTGAAGCTATATTAAACCTATATGATGATGGCAAAGGAGATAGTAGAAATTATTTAATTCAAACCTTATTATCAGATGATTATGGTGACATAGCCTTATCAATACTTGAAAGAATCATAAACTTTTACCCTTCATTCCTGACTGATGAATTACTCTTCACTCTGATACCGGAACTTTGCAAGAAATTAAGACTTGGGAAATGTCAGCAAATAACAGGATGCAATCTGTTGAAAGTTGTACAAAAGTAAGTTAAGTGATTCACAATTTATATCGCTAGTATACTGGGTTTGGTATGAAATTGAAACTACCCAACACACCAACATTATCATGGCAAATATTATGGCTAATTTTAGGACCATAAACTACAACTGGATATAAAAAATGTTTGGTGATGGCAATATAATCTAATGGCAGAAAAACAGATTGGTATATATGAAATTTGTTATCTTAGCTCCAGAGCAGATATTATTCTATGATATTTCAACTGTTGGAATTTAAAAAAAGTAGGGTAATTTTGTGATCTTGGTAAAAATTCCTGACTGCACATTGCATGGAAGAAGTCAAAACTGAAGCAGAACTCCCATTTTATTCCATTCACATGATCGCAAGGATTATTATTGTAACATTGAAACATCTGTCTAGTATAGCGCTTTAGATTCATTAAGATACCTTAATTTGTCTTTCATCCCATAAATTTTGTAAGCTTTGATTACTAATCATAATATAATGTAAAGTAAAATAAAGTTGGCCAGTGACAGTAGGAAATTTCCATACAAGAATCCCATAGTCCATATTGGGACTGACTTTCCCGCCAGCTAGTGGCGTTGCACCTAGTTGCATCAACAGGTCGACTAACCTAATTCATAAAAGAGTTCTTCCCATTGAAACTCAATAACACAAAAAAAACTGTATTACTGTACTGTGTTTTGACCCTTTTCCATCTCAGTGTAGGCTAGTACTGCATCAATTTTGTGAACTTTGGGTGGCCAAAACTAACAACTTTGGTAGATCGCCTCTGCAAGTGACCCGAGACGCTATCGCAATTGACAGAGACATCCTACGCATTTGACCTGAATCGCCTCCGCATAGGCAGTTCGCTTCTGCAACTGACCTGGGACGCCTCCACCTTTAGCAAAAATAGAGGTGAAGCTTTCACTTGTGCATAGATGCCCCTGAAGAGTTCAATCAAGAGCGAAACTGGTCGGGCTATACCATACCTAAGAAAGGGTATTTTCAAGTTACTCTTTCCCTTTTAAGTCATAATAAAATGTATATTTGATGTATTTTAACTTATGTATTATAAAGGTGCCAGTTGTTAGAGATATTTGATATAGGTGGATGTGAACAGTTAATGTTGCCAGCATTATTTAGTGTTCTTGGTGGATTATTGTTAAATTTAACAACAGTTGATATTAGTGATTGTAGAACTATCACAGATGAAATTGTACAGGTAACTCACTTCCATCATCTTCCACTATAGTAGATCTCTACTGTAATGGTTATCATCATATTTTTTTAGATTCTCTCATTCTCTCATGTTACTTTTTTTTCAACATATAAAAATTTCATAACTTTGATTTTCAACTGATCCTCTCTTCTTACGTAATTTTGATATTTTTTCAGGATCTGTTAAAAAGTTCAAGATCATTGAATCATTTGAATGTTTCAAACTCTGACAGCCTTACTGATGATGCCTTTCTTTTAGATTTAGAATCTCAGGATATGAATCTTATTATTTCACAGGTATGCCACTGTATTACATATTGTTTCTCTGTTTTTACCAGAAGATGTGCTGCATGAAATACAGGTGCTTTTGCATCATCACCAATCTCAGAGTTTATATTTCTTTTGTAGAAATAAGTTTGTTTAACCTTGCATTTACCTTTTGCTAACTAGCCTTGATAGGTAGGCCTTGTGTCCTTTAAGGCTAATCAAAGATAGAATTATCAGAGGCTGCAAAATAACTATTACGTATGTGACATACGGTATGTCTAATTTTAAGTTTTTAGTAATATTGATACAGTTTTCGCAAATATGTTCAACGATGAAAAGAAATTTTTCATGAATTAATTGTCTTCATCCCTTATTTACAGAAAGAATGTGGATTTAAAGAGACGGGTGTGAATATTAAAACTATTAATATATCAGCATGTGAAAATCTGACCAGTTTATCTGTAGCTTATATTTGTGCTTTAAGTGGACCGAATCTTCACAGTATTAATATGTCCTATACTAAGGTAAAAACTTTTTTTCTAATTTTCCTGAGTGCTTGAGTCTTGTCTAGTTGTTAAAGGGGTGGATTCACCATCCATTCAAACAATCCTACCTTAGTCTCAGAAAGGAATTTTTTAGGTAAGGTAAGCTGTTCAAATGTGAGCCTTCAAATCCATAGGTGTCTATTATTATCCGCGTTTGAAAGTTAAAATTAGCAATTTTTGTTTTCCTTGAGACTACGCCATATATAAAAAAGACGTATTTATAGAAATAGAAAAAGAGATCCTTAGTTTGAGGTATATTTGAAGTGATTATGCAATTATATGCAATTCTGCTACTTCTTAAGACTATAGACATATATTCAAGACCTAAATAAACTCCGGAAAATGACAAACCATGGCCTTTAAGATATTTAAATTGCAATACAAGAATGACAAAAATATTATTCTATTTGTTGATAGATACTAAGGGCTTCAATTTTGCATTTTTTAGATTTCCAGCATAGCTTTGTTATACCTTTCTGGCTATTCTCTATCTCTTGTTGTAAACTTATTACTAACCACCCAACAGCTATATAGTCCAGAGTGTGGGGTGATGTCAGAGCTATTGGTTAAATTGAAACATAAATGTTTAGGTAAATTTCATTATTTTACAAGATGGTATATTGATTCAAGATCAGTCTAATTAAAATTAGACCTAACTTCAGTTCATATTTTATTAGTTTCGTTTCGAATGTTTTATTAGCTATTAGCTTTGTACGTAACCACTACAGTAAGGTCTAACACTGTCCCACTAATTTTCACATAATTAATATACTTATCTATTGCTCTGTGACCTAGGCCAGTGCTTTCATTGAGACTCGTATCAATACACCCTAACACTGTCCTTCTTGACTTTTTATTCTGTTAACCTTTGCTTGACCTCTGGTTTAACCAATCATGTGGCTGCCCTTTCCAGTGAAGGGATAATGTGGTATTAGACTAGCGGACTTGATAAGCTAGTCAAATATGCCTCGAAGTCAAGCACAGGTTAACAGAATGAAAAGTCAATAAAAAGCTAATAAAACATTCTAAACGAAACTAAAAAAATACGAATGGAAGTTAGGTCTAATTTCAATTAGACTGATTCAAGAGCTGAAATATTAATCCTTACTTTAGAACAATACATAATTTTTTTTTTTTTTTGCAAATAATCACATGTGAGTGCTTTTGTGGATTCAGACCACAACCACTTCTCATTTTGCCCTTTTTTCAGTTCATGAAACGGTTTTATCCCAGCAAATCTTAATCTTTATGTGTCTATTATAATTTTAGGACAAAGAAATTGCTTTTCAAATGAAGGATTCTGTGATTGTTTGCAAAAAGTCCAACAAAAAGTAATGGAAAATGATTCTATAGATGACATATTGGACAAAAATTCCACTGATGACCAGTGTTCTAGCAGTTGTATAAAAGCTCTTAGTCAGTCTGATAACATTGATTGTGAAAATATTCGGAGCATTGATGAATTAAATCAAGAATCATCTACTGTTGAGATTGATTGTGAATTGTGGCTTCAGTATTATGTTCCCTACCTGAAGTCTATTAACTATTCAGTGATAAGAACTAACATCAGTCCTATTGTTTTCCCAGTGTTTTTTAAGAGTGTTAAACTTTTTCACCTGACAATAAGTATACAGTGTTTACAGGGAGAAATAGCTGATATTTTTATTTCAACACAAACTGATTTAATGGAACTTTGTCTGACACCAGAAGTTGAATTAATATCTGATTCTGTCATCAAACTTGCCCAACTTCCCCTCCAGCTGTCTAAAATAGATTTTACAAGTAGGTATTTTGTTTAACTGTTTTAAGGCATTACATCTAGAAGACTAGAACATGATACAATTTATGAATAACAATCTATGGATTACATTGCATCATGTTTCAACAAGATATCACTAGTCATTCTCAAGTGTTGACAAAGTTACACAAATATATGTTCTATATATTGCTGTTGATGTGATATTGAGATATTAGCATGTAAATTCCATATATGATAGTTATTGTCCAACATCATTTAATTATCGGGGATTAACCCTTATATTTCTTCGCTATCCACGTATTCTCGAAACAATCCTAGCACCAGGATGTTCTAGAACAGTCCTAAAAGTTAAGACCTTATCCTATTCTATTCTGGAAAATGATCCTTAACCAAGACAGTTTAACTTAGAACAGGAACAGGTAAGGGAGTTGTCCCAGACGTATCCCAGCTTCAGACAATAGCTTTAAATAACAATAATCAGAACTTATATTTAGGTATTATAGATTATTATAGACTTCTATATGAAAACATTAAAAATAGGCAATGAAATAAAATTATTAATGCACTTGTCTTTGTTTTCAATCTTATCTAACAATGAATGTTTTCCTTGCTGCTGCGCTAACTTTAAATTCTACTTTGAGTGTCAAGAATGTCATTTAGTGAATTTTTTAGAGTTATGTAGGGTTGAGATTGGCCTATCCTATAATGGGATAAGATAGACAAGTTAGGATATCTGTAGGACTGTTTTGAGAATAGGAAGAATCATTAATTTATGATGTTTTACTACCTGTCCAAAGTGCCTAGAATTGGTCCTAGCGAAGATCACAGTATTCACTATAATATAAGTATATTTGATATATTTTCTTTTGTATTTCAGGTTTGTTTATGTTATCTGATGTATCTATAATTCCATTAATATCAGAAAATCTGGCCATTGTTAAATTATCAGAATGTGGCATTACAGACTTAACACTCAAACTTCTTGCTAAGAAATCATCGGTAAGCTAAAACGAGATGTTTTCTAGTGATATACACAGATTTTTATCAATCTATTTATGATATATCACTACATTTGCCTTATTTTAATATGAGTATCTTAAATGTTACTGTTGTTAAATGTTACAGTTAAAATGGTTAGATCTATCATGGTGTGAAGAAATAACAGAGACAGGAATAAGTTGTTTTACTAAATCATGTGGACTATTAGAATATCTTAATTTACGTCATTGTGATGTGAATAATCAGATATTGTATAATATTGCCGAGAATTGTCAGCTGATCAAAGATTTAAATTTATCATGTATTGAAGGGTTATTAGATGAAGCTGTTATTGAAATAGCTGATAATCTGCCATTTTTAGAAGAAATTGATATAAGTTGGAATTCAGGTAATTATGTTTTTGTTAGTAGTGTGTTAGTGAATCCCTAACACCTAAATGATATCTTATGCTCTGATCTGATCCTGATGTGTAGTGACACCTGTACAAAGCTTTTACCTTGGGTGCCAGTTAGATACAAATCTCACATAATAGAAATGATATGAAATGAATGAATGAATCTTACTTTTTTGATCCGTTTAAAAGATTTCTAAAATACGAATATTGTTTTTTTTGTATTATATGAATAGGATTAATTTGTAGAAATAACAGATAAAAGTATTGTAGCATTGTTTACATGTAGTAAAAACTTGAGAGTTGGAACTTTTAGTGGTAATAAGAGAATAACATCAGAACCAATGTATCTTTTAGTTACAGGTAGGAATTAAGGTTTTTTTTATAGGTCGAATACTTGACATTGTGAATATTGCTGTTGCGATCCGTTTCTGGCAAACTGATCGGACAATATTTAAATGATGCACTTTCCGGGATTATGCCACATGCTGAAATTATAATTTTTGTTACAATACAGCGAACAGAGTCATTTCTGTAATTTGATTGTGTTGTTCTAGATCTTAAAAATTGGATGCAAAGTCAACATTCAAAAAAGTTTTTAAGAAGACAGAAGAAACAGTTACACGATCAAGAATATTTTGATTATAGAAGTGATGATGAGGTGAGGTGCTATTTTTGTATAAATGCCAATAAAAAACATTATAACATGGTGACAATTTGTCTCGTAGTACAGATTTTGGATGTCAGATTATATAGTTTTTATATGCCCACATTATAATGTTAATAAAGTTCAGTATACATCAAATGAATCGCTGTACTACTAGTGGTATTGGTGATCCCATCAAAAAGTCTTCTGTGATTGGTTATTGCTGCCTGTTTTTTCTTTTTGGAATCACCACATTATAATGTGGACGTATATTGTCGTCACCCATGTCCGTCTGTCTGATTTGAATGAAATTTAGTGTGATCATTTATATTGATGAGATCTTGGACAAGTTTGATGTTTACGATTTTTCGATGAACGTTTTTTGAGTTATTGCCCTTGATTTATGAAAAACGCATCCAAATTTGTTTGTGAACAGAATAGAGAGTTCAATTTTCATCCTATTTAAATCAAATTTGATATGATCATTTATAATGATGACATCTTAGTCAAGATTGAATCTGACAATTTTTCGATCAACGGAATTTGAGTCATTTCCCTTGGTAAAAACTCATCAAAATTTGTTGGTGATAGAGGTGACAGTTTATGTCAGAATTTTTTTAAATAATGTGTGTTTGTTTAAATCAACAATATCTTGCACAAATTAAATTTTTGGTATGATTTGACACAGATAGGTGACTGCCCTTGATATACTGAAAATGTATCAGGAAAGTGGGCATATCTTGCTAGGCAACCACTTGTTTGATTTCATTATCATTGACTTTTGAAATGGAATTTAGAATTCATACAGTGGTGTAACCTATTTTCATGCATAAAGGATTTAACTCTGAATTTCGTCAGATTTAAAAAACTCTTAATTTTTCTACTGAGACAGAATCCGATAGTTCGTCACATGACGTTGTTCGCTAAAATATATTCTAGCAGTCGACACTTGGAATTTCGATTACAGCTTGGGATAGTGATATTTGGTAATAACTGAAATCCTCCATTTTGTTTAGGTCAAAGTATACATTATTACATTCTACCTTGCTTGAAACTACTGAATTTATTCTGCTAGCTGACATTGTACATATAACCCATGTTCATCAAAACAAGCAAATGTGGAGGTCACACATGTAAATTATTAATCATTTCCAGAGATGCACGAAATATAGGTTACTTGACTGTATATCTAATGCAGTGATTGATTTGTTAAAATAATTGATTCATAGATAATTTCTTAATTTGGAATAGCTTGATATTTGTGATATCAATATTTTGTGAATGTTCTAACATCAATGAAAAACTGTTACATATTTAATTTATTATTGACAGGAGGATATAGAAAATTATCTACCAAGAAGGTCAGCTATATATGGTTGTAATTTGAAGAAAATTAATCTTGAGTATGTTGATGATATGAGTGATGAATTATTAGCTTGGATTGCAGCCTTCACTTTCAGTTCTCTTGAAATTATAGACTATTACAGTGAAAAAATTAAACCTGCTAAATTCAGGGTAGAAAATCATAGACTCTTGATGCCTTGACAATGGAACTCCTCAATTCCTACTGTGATATCAAATATTCCATCCTTCTTTATTTCCATACCTTTGTTATTGGTTTTTGTTGATATATTTATATATATGAAATACATTTTTAACTCAAATCATAATATTTCATATACAATATAAAACTATAAAAAAGGGAGTTTGAAACTCATTGGTTCTATTTCATGGGCCTTATCTGATTGGATAATAAAACAAAATATAAAAGTCAATTTATGCGAATCAGGCCCCTGGGTTCTGACAGTGAATCAGATGAATACAGGAATTTCTCACAAAACTACACATCTTATTCTCGTCAAGTTAAGAACAGATTACACAAATTCAATTCATGCTAATTGAGATTCTATAGGATGTTAAAAATGCAATCTTTGGAACACATATTTAAGAAATCACTTTTAATTTACATTAAATATATCACAATATAGGTGAATAAAATATGTCTGGTTTAACAAAGAAACTTGTAAAATGTATATATTGCTAAAAAACATAATCTGATATTTATTCTTTTAGAATGCTGAGAGGAAAATGTATAACATAGTTGTGTCCACTTAATTAATATAATAGTCTATGTTCAGAGTTTTCAATTATGTTTTATCTGTAACTCAATATCAGCATATTAATTGTTAGCAATGCTCTAAATATCACTTCATGTAGTCACTATTATCACAATTCATACAACACAAAGATTAAATTGGCTCCACCATTTGCCATCTATTAGCGAACTGACTTCCCATTTCAAGTTGTTTCCATGTTTTACGATGTGTTTTCAAAGCCATCTAAAATTTTAAAAAAAGAAATCATTTAAGTTGTTATTCTTTATGATTTTAATGCATTGAATTTTATTTGACTTACATTATTATCTAGGTCATCATTAAAAGGATTCAATCTTTGTATTGGGGATTATTTTGTATCTATCTGAACCATTTAGATTTCATATCCACAGTTTTGTATTTCCAGAAAAACTTTATTAGTGCAAGCCTCCCTGATACATGTATAATTCAGATAGAAAATCTGTTTCCATAATAATCTATTATTGACTTACATCAGCAATCTCAACCTTTCTCTCCCAACTTTTTACTTTCTTCTGCAGATCATACAAATCAGCTTTTTCTGTTACATATTCCATAACTGCTGGAACTTTATAATCAGCTAACTGTTGACGTAATTTTTTATTGATTTTTTCAGCCTTTAATCTCTCCTAAAACAGGGAAAAATAAAATATAATAACTACTATGCAGGAAATCTCAAACCACACAGTCCTGCATTATTTTTTCCTCCCTGTTCATTGACACAACAGGCCAAGATAATATTATGTAATAGAGGGCGACTCATTCAATGAACCCGTCAGAACCATAACCAATTGAGTGTACCTATTGAGACCATTATTTCTCAAAAAGGTATATAGCATATTATATCTCACCTCTTCTACTACAGTTGTTTCTACATCAATTCTAGATAATAAATCATTTCTAGAACTTATTTCAGATTTCAATCTTTCAGATTCTTTCTCTAATGTATGTAACTTTTTCTAGAAAAGTTAAATAGATTTATAAGCTAACTAAAGGATGATAAAACTGAATTATTTTTTTTTTCAATATTCATTTAGATTCAATTTACAGTAACCATGGGCTTGCTGTTAATATTTGAAATATTTGTGTCGGTTATCAAATTAGATATCAGAAAAGTTTAAGACCGTTGGGTAATGTAAAAAAAATTAGTTTGTAGGTAAAAGGTAAAAAAAAAATTTTACCTGAAAGGCATTTCTGACTTGTGTTGTATTTCCTGCCATCATTTTTAATCTCAATAAATCTTGATTTCTCTCATCTATTTTTTCTAAATACTGTTGATTTTCTATTTTAAGTTGATTAAAATCTACTTCATGTAAAACTTCACCCATTTCTTCTTTCTAGAATGTTTGAAACAATCAGAATCAGAAATGTTCATAAATTATATTAATATTGATATTCATTCTGGTTATCTGGCATATAACCAATATGTTTCATGATGGAAATTGTGTAAATTGATTTGATATTTAAAAAACCATTGGCATAAAACAATGAATACCTGTTTCAATTGAAGATGTAGTTTCTTCTTTTGTACTTTTAATGTTGAATTTTTCAGACGTAATTTTTCTATTAAAGTATCCTGAAAGTGATGCAATTTATTTAATAATAATGATCAATTAATAATACAATAAAATGGTTAAAATTTCTTACTGCAAGATAATATTCAACAATAAAATATCTCAATGTCCAGCTTGACTAAATCTCACTAGTAGGCTGGTGATGACTACAATAAATTGAAAATATTGGCTAACAAGAAAATAATAGTATTTGCATGTGCATTGTGAAAAGGTGGATTTTCTTTTCTAAATGTTGGCAAAAATCTTACCCTTGATCTTAATTTATCTTCAAAATAACGAATGACTTTTTCAGAGACAACTTTATTTGTTCGTGTGTTCACTGCACCTTTAACAATATCCCTCTCAAATTCATAAAATTCTTTCTTCATCTCTGCTAAACGAAGGTCAGCCTCTTCCATAATAGCCTGTAATATAGATAATTACCAATTTAAAATTAGAACAGAGGGTCAATGACATGATGATGTAGCTAATTACAGAAATTACAAACTCTAGTTTACAAGACAAATGGAAACTTCAATGTAACGTAGGTTGTAAAGTATGATATTTTCAGTTAACACAGTAACAAATCGCCATCTAAGCTTATAGATTACTGAAAGATCAACTTACTCTATAATTATCTAGAATTTTTTCAGAATCTTCTCGAACTTTTTCATTGTCTTCCCTCAACTCTTCAATTTCTCTTTGTGAAATATCACATTTTTGTTCAGCTGTTAGTTTTAATGAACGATCTATATTACTACTTCTAGATTTAGATCTCTTTCTACCCATTCCTCGCAGTTCTTGTGTTGATGTAGATGGTGCCAGACCAGATGGTGGGTGAACTGACTGAAGAAGACTTCCAGCTTCTCCTTTTGGTTCAACTCGTTTGAGATATTTCTCAAACATATGTGTTTCGGCTGAGAGAATTTCATTGTCTTCACTAAAAAATTGAATAAATTGTGATTTAATTTACTTCCAACCACAGGCCTACTCTTTTTAAGTAGATTTATTAATGACTGGGGTTCAGCAGTGCCATGTGTATTGAATAGTAAGAAACAAGATTTAGGCCTTATTTATT
The DNA here is from genome assembly GCF_000327385.1 of Lottia gigantea. Classification (NCBI taxonomy): domain Eukaryota; kingdom Metazoa; phylum Mollusca; class Gastropoda; family Lottiidae; genus Lottia; species Lottia gigantea. Next base: position 3,978,211 of record NW_008710950.1, on the reverse strand, counting down.
AATTAAATAGGCCTATTTGGGTGCATCTTTTCCATGTATTGGTCAACAGTCAACTTGTCATACTTAATAGAAGCAAAATTACTGGCAAGTGTCCTACAATTTGTTCTACTTTGTTCTGCTAGTTTGTAAGCTAGCTGTTACTGTTGTCTGTAATGTTTGTTTGTTCTTGGCAGGAATTAAATTGGCGAAATGACCACTAAGTTAGGCTATTATTACTGTCTTTGCATTTTTACTGATTATTGTTAGGTTAATCGGAATATCAGTTTCAAAACTATTTATTTTATAACTGATGTTTTGATTGAGTAAACTCAATTTAACTATGCTCATGAAGTCGTGTTGCCAGCTCTGACAGATTAAGGATTGGCTGATTGCTTTATGTTGCTACATACTTTTTGCTGGCAATTTTTTTTTTACAAAACATTAAATTTCATCGATCTAGTTTAATGTTGAGTATTTGTGGTTGAAATTTTGCAAGTCAAATTTCACAATGCATAAATTTTGTCAGCTGTTTTGCCCAGTGTTTTAAAAATAGAAAAAAGCTTACTGTAGGTATATATCTGAGCAATAAAAATAGATACACTTGTGCAAAATAGAGTGATAACATTATAAAAAAAAAATGAGAACCCGCTTGACTTTGATAGCTGAGAATTCATAAATAAATAGGAGCAAACACGTGATAGTCTAGTCCGAAACATCTGCCTCTATTCCAGCCTATGATGGATATTTTGACAGTTGTCAGCTGGAGTAGAGTCAAAAGAAAATGTTAAATGGGGATTTTCCACAACTCCAAAATGCGTTTTCTCTAACATAATATTGAATTACCTTTAAGATGATTGTAAATTAGTGTTAGACATCAATGTAACTTTCGTTTTGTTAGTACCAAGTGACTCTGTGACCTTTGAACTTTTGGCTGTGCACGCAGTTTTAAATGGCCGATTGTAGATCAGTTTTTCGCGAAAAAAAAAAAAAACTTTGATGAAACCGGGGACATGACATATTCATCTTTCCAAATATACCTTTTCAGATCCAAGGTATCTGAATAAGTTTAAAACCCCCGCACCTGTGGAGATGCAGAATGTCGCCATTTAACAAGGCTTATTATTTCTGTCTCAACACCAGCTAACATCTGTCCAAATAGCTATCAGAGGCTGGAATATAGACAGATGTGTTGGTCTAGTGATAGTCACATGATTTAGTGTAGCAGACGTCCACATACAACTTTCATAGATATCTTTATTTAATCCTTTTCTATCAAAAACACACTAAATTGGTTATAGATCTAGTTTTGAATTCATTTTTACTGAAATAATTGTTATAGGTGTTATAGAAGATACTCTCCTATAGAAGCACTGGCCTAGGTCACAAGTAGAGACTATGGATTTCAACATGAAAACTATTTCAATTCAAACAGAATATGTTTTACTGAAGATTATTCATAGATTATTACTTCTGGAGAAATTACAAGAAAAAATATATTCAACTCAAATTCCAATGCAATTGTTTCAGCTAGTTGATGAAAGGGGTTCTAATTGTATAAGACTGTTTGTCTGCCAGGACTTGATTCCAGTGTAGTAACAAGAAAGCTGACTGTTTGTTCATAATATTTAAGCAGAAACTGATGAAATCAGTGAAATATTAACTGTGTCCTGGCTACAGTCAGCAGAAAACTTCTAAGTGGGCCATATTCTTATGTTATTTCAGTGACTTAGCAATAAATCACGCTACGTATCTTATTTTTCAGTCGATCACTATTAAAATCGTGGTTCTTTGAAGGAATTGTCACTAGTTATAATGAATTGTTATTAAAGATAAATACTAAGAGAAGTTAATTATACCACTGGGTATCGATACAACATGTTTTTCTAGACTTATTTATAGATCAAACATTGTACACGAAAATAGGTGACGCATTCTGCCGCCGTTGCCGAGTCGGTTGCTCATGAAATATGGGTCAAAGTGAAGGATTCATAAAGAAAATCGAAATAAACCAATTTTAATTATTTTGTAAAATATTTGAGGAATCATCTAAGACATAAACAAATTTTCTTCGTTTTTTAACTTTGTCGAAATTCGGTGTTGAATCCTTATATCCACGAAAATAGGTTACACCACTGTAAGCTTAAAGTGATACTACGTCTTAGAATACACTCGCCCTGTGGCTAATATTTGTGTTTAATAGTGACCATTGGTTAAATAAGTATGCATCCCAACTTTATCAAATTTGAAAAATCGACAATTAAACTATAATCATAATTTTAAAAAAAAAGTGAGCAAGCCATGAATCCGTTCAGTTTGAGAAAAAAAGAGTCTGGGTAATCAACGATAAAACAGGAAACAATCATCTTCTGGTGTATACAAACAAACTTTGCCAATGATTAATATTTGTTGAAAATTGTGTCAGTGGTGGAGTATTCATTCTAAATTATATTAATTGCTTTTTCGAGGAGTCGCTAAGTAATCTCCTACAAGGCATCATTATTCCGTCTTCAAAATATGACAATGTCGAGGTCAATTCAAGAGTAGAGGTCAAGGATGCGGGAAACCCCACTTGAGAGTTACTTCCCCTTGAAAATTACACCGGATTTCCTAGACTCACGATTTGAAAATCGCTTAATGGATGTATTAAACGTTTTATTATTAATTACTAGATTTTGTGGATATATCGGATTATAGAGGGATTTTGATGTATAGTTAAGACACCAGGTGAGTCCACTGATGGATATATACTGTTATTGGCCAAATTTGAGCAAAATTAAAATTTTATGTTCATCCTAAGACATCCCTTTAATATAATAAGGTTCATTGTCATTGATTTCAGACTGAAATTTCCCCTCTTCAAAATCATGTTTGCCAGTGATCAAAATTTTCATCAACCCAAAAGGCAATCCAAGACTCTCTGTAGTATTTTGTAGTTGATATTTCCATTCATTAGTAGGAAATGATTTCAAAAATTAAATTCAATATCAATTATATAGCAGACTGCAGATGTACAGAGAAGAACTACGAGAGAGAAGAGCTGTAAATAAATGATTCAACATGAAGGGTCTGATCAAACATACAATTACAAATCTATAACTTACATCGTGTCATTAACTAACTGAAATAATTTTTCATCAGATAGTTCTAAAAGAGGATCTTCTCCAGTATCATTGCTTGTATCGACACTCAGTGTTTCGGACTCGGCCATCTTGCTTGTTGTGTTGCTACGATAAACATCCGGGCTATTTATATCTCTACTATTCGACCGATAAGCCCTAATAAGACCAGTCTAGTGCGTTCGAGCTGGCATTAAATTCTTCCTGATTAAGGCGTAATTTCGAAGAAAATGGTGCGATATATAACTTAGAGATATAATTATATCATATTGGTTATTTTTCATATCTTATGCAAAATACTGTACTCGATTGAATTTAAAAGGTCAATTAAGAGGAAATTCTACACTCCTAACTGATTGTGAAAGTTTATTTATGAGCTACCGTGATATATAAATTCAGTAATGTGTGTCACACGATGAAGTTTCCGGGTCAGTTTTAGTAGCAGTTTCGCTGTAGTATACGGACAACTTGTGATAAACATGCCTTCTAAACTGATGAACTGTCGATTTCCGAGAAGAAATGCTACTGTAAGATTATTTTGTTTCCCATGGGCAGGAGGAGGATCAAATTTTAATGCCAACTGGGGATCAAGTATAAATGAAAATATTGAAGTGGTTGCAATACTTTTGCCTGGAAGAGAGTCGAGATTTACTGAACCACCTATCAGAACTATGTCAGAAGTCGTGGATGTTATCACCAAGGCAATTGTTAGTCAATATTCGGCTAAGCCGTTTGCTTTCTTTGGACATAGCATGGGTGCTCTTCTATCGTTTGAGATTGCAAAAGTTTTAAAGGAAAAACACAATATGCAACCAGTGAAGATGTACGTTTCTGGAATGTCCGGACCACGAGAAGACAAAGATAAGGACACTTCCAAGACCCAAAAACGGGTGTGTGAAGCCACGGATAAGGAATTTATCGAATTTTTGCGAGGGATGGGAGGTACACCAGACGAGATACTGAATAACGAGGAAATAATGGAGGTATTTCTACCAGTGTTACGGGCTGATTACGGTATGGTAGATGATCATAAATTTGAGTTGCCCCCAAGTCCTACACCAATGTTGACTTGTCCGGTTGATGTTTTCGGGGGTAAGCAAGATTCTGATCGAGATTATGAAGCCTGGAGACGAATAACGTCGGGAAAAGTGAATGTTACGATGAGAGATGGTGGGCATTTTTATTTAAAAGAAAAGAAAAATACAGAATTCTTTTATAATTTGATAAATGGAGATTTTTAAAACAGTTTGACATCAATAACCACTGTGCATGAAAAAAAATTGTTTCATATAAACCGGAGTATTTATATAACATCGTATGTTTTGAATAGGTGAATATAAGCAGAATGAGACGTATATGAATGCCGCAGGGCTAACAGGGACGTTATAAATTGTGTTTTCCGACAACTGTGACAGTGATATAGAATACAAGATTTTTTCATACTCTATAACATAATAAATTTAGTCCATATAATATAACAGAATCTCAATGTGAAACCGGCGGTAACCCAGTCCCTCTTCTATAGTAAAATCCCTTTACTATGTGATCAATTCTCGTTCTATTTCTTTGAAAAGGTTCTAGTGGTTCTTTCAATCTTCGTCCATATTCAGAAGAAGTTAAAACAGGAGATGGTCTCATCGTTTCCTGGAATAACAGACGATAAATGAAGATTTAATAAAGCTGCTAACGATATATTTCCACCCGAATTGCGAGATGAAATTAAATAGAGTTCTACACCCCACCATTTGGCTAATGAAAACGGACACCGCCTGGTCTTGTGCAATGGGGGAACTTTTGTCAGGATAGCAGCAATAACCTACTCATGTTCGATTTCCAATCTTGATGGATATAAGCTATTTTTGAACGGAACAAAAAAAAAAAGAAAGAAAAGAAAAAAAGAAGGCATCGTCGGTAACGAACCTCGGCATTCATAGCAATTCCAACTGTTATGATATTCTTCCTATCATCTCTGTGTAATTTACTATTGTAGCCTGGTTGTTGATGGAACAAACGCTCATAAATTGGTAAGACTTCGGCCTGCAAAAGAACTAAGATCAGTTGCACTAGAACTTATAAATACAGGTCTAGTCTGTTGGAAGGAACCTTTAGCGTAACATTTCCTACACCAGAACACCTTTGTTTCAGAATCATTTACCGTGTTAACATGAACATCTGAATATATGCTGAAGCTGACAATAGAGTTCGAGATATTTGTTTCACTTTTTGTGAATCTGTCGTTTTGAAAATGCACGAGGGACTTATTACGTCACTCCCACCATTTTTGTATTGGAGATAAATCGTACGTCGGATTTCCATTCTAAAAAGTGATGTGCATAGCAGTGACGGATCCCAGTCAGTTAAAACAATAGTTTATCGACTTTATCATAAGGTGACACTCTTGAAAAAATGTCTGGAAAGTAGTATGGAAATTAAACAGTCCGATTTATATTTCTCACTATCAAAATATAATAATGTATGCAATTCCCTGCATTGGTTTTACATTTTTGTTATGTGATCTAGCTAAATAAAGATTCAAATTTGACTTTTCTTTGGCCACATGCCACATGTGATCATATAAAATATTTCTTAAAGTTTAGAGTTCTAGTCAATTTCTCACCCACTTGTTAACAACCCGTAGAGAACAAAAATCGAATGGATGTGACAACATGCCAACAGCCTTTGCATGGTCTAAATATGTTTATGCCTAAATTATATTCATTAGTTACAGCCCATAGGCCATGGCTTTCAACCTGAGGGTAATTACCCCATAAGAGTATTTTTTTGAATATTTGGAAAGGGGGGAGTGGTGCTTTGCAGCCTAGCATGATATTAGTGGACAGTTATACTTTAAGACGCTCTATGCAGTCAGGCTACATTCTCTGACATGAAATAAAAGATTGCAGGGTTAATTTAAGAGAAAATCAGGTACGAATAGGGGCTAGGGGGTAATCTTTGATTTCAATAGCCACCTTTCTTGTATCACAAATGCACAGATTTGATTAGATTGAAGAAAAAGGTTGAAAACCCCCTGACCTTGGTTTAAAAAAAAAACCGACATGTACGTCAGTGAAGCCTTTTATGTAAACAAAAGAAAAAAACTCTAAACTAATCAGTCAACTACAAACCACCGTGTTTCGGGTTCTTGGTCCATAATAACTGCCATATTGTTTTCGAGCATCTTCCGAAGATAAATATTCCATACCCTTCCAATAGCCTGAATCATCTCCTCTATTGGCCAAGTGTTCTTTTGCTATAATGTCAGTTTTCTGAAACAAATGATCCCATATCAGATAATTTCTAGCTCCAGCAATAGGCCAATAAGCCGGGGGTGCTGATCGCTTTTTCAATGCGGGGAAGGGGGGCGTACGCAGGATTTATTCAAAAGGGGTCGGACAGTATTATTGCAGAGTATAGCGACATGAGAACGTTTCAGTTGAGCTGGTGACACCGTATCTTTATAGCTCTCAGAAATATTGTAGAAAGAAAGGCACCTTCTTGCACCCCCCCCCCCCCAC